>NC_073302.1:185329413-185580008 GCF_027595985.1 Sorex araneus | reverse complement strand
TTCACAGCCGAATTGTCTGATGAAACCCTCAGGGCCTGAAAACAGTGGTGGGATATAGTGAAAAAACTCAACAAAATAAATGCCTTACTAAAAATGCTCTACCCAGCTAGACTCTCATTCATAACAGAAGGAACAACACACAGTTTCACAGACAAACAACAGCTCAGGAACTTCATAGACTCAAAGCTATGGTTACAAGAACAACTGAATGTGCTACTCTAAGACAAGACAAGCCCCTCAAGTATACCAAATTTCAGCAGAAAAATGGGACAAACCTCTAACAATGATCACTCTCAACATCAATGGGCTTAACACACCAATTAAAAGACACAGAAGATGGATTAGAAAATTGAACTCAGCATTCTGCTGCCTGCAAGAAACACATCTGAGCAGTAAGAACAAACACAGACTCAGAGTCAAAGGCTGGAAAACAATTCTACAGGCAAACAACTCCAATAAAAAAGCTGGGGTGGCCATTCTGGTATCAGACCACAGTGATTTCAGACTGAAGAAAGTCACAAGAGACAATGAAGATCATTTCTTATTGATCAAGGGTTCTGTACAGCAGGAAGAATTTACACTGCTAAATGTATATATACCTAATGAGGGACCAGAAAAGTACTTAAAGCAACAATTGAAGGAAGACATCGATAGCAACACAATACTAATGGGAGATTTCAACACCATTTTATCACCTATCGAGAGATCAACCAGACTCAAGCTTAGCAAAGACATACTTTATCTGGGGGAAGAAATGGAATAAAGTGGTTTTATAGATATATACAGGACACTCCATCTTCAAAAAGTTGAATACACATTCTTCTCAAGTGTGCATGGGACATTCTCCAAGATAGACCACATGCTGAGCCACAAAACATACCTCCATCAAATTAAGAAGATAGAGACTGTATCAATGAACGTCTCATACCATGATGGACTGAAAATTGAAGTAAATCACACGCACAAACAGAAAATCAAATCAAACACCTGAAAATTACTACTGAACAACAAATGGCTTAGAAAGGAAATCAAAAGATTCCTGGAAATGAACAAAAATGAGGACATGAGTTACCAAAACTTATGGGGCATGGCAAAAGCTGTGTTAAGAGGAAAGTTTATAGCTCTATAAGCATTCCTCAGGAAGGAAGAGTGAGCCCACATAAATAATCTAACCTCACAGCTCAAGAACTTGAAGAAGGATCAACAAAAGGAGCCCAACTCGGGCAGGAGGAAGGAAATAACAAAACTCAGAGCAGAAATTAACAAGATGAAAACCCAGAAAACGATCTGAAAGATCAATGAAACCACAAGCTGGTTCTTTGAGAAAATAAACAAGATCGATAAACCTCTAGCAAGACTCACAAAGAAAGGGAGAGAGAAAACTCTAATAAACCAAATCAGAAATGAAAAGAGGACATCACAACAGAAACTACAGAAATTCAAAGGATCCTCAGAGATAATACAGCGGGTAGGGCATTTGCCTTGCACAAGGCTGACCAGGGTTCAATCCCTGGCATCCCATATGGTCCCCGCAGCACTGTCAGGAGTAATTCCTGAGTGCAGAGCCAGGAATAACCCCTGAGTGTTACCCAAAAAGCAAAAAAAAAGTTTTCTTCCTAGTAGTTTTGAGTTGTTTTCTCTCTAATTTTAAATCCAAAATATCTCAAGTAGGTATTTATGTTGCTTTTTTATTTATTGACTTCTTACTACTGGTTGTACCCTTATTGGTACATTTTACCTTTTTCCCAATTTTTGTTTGTTTTTGGACTATACCCAGTGATGCTCAGGGTTTCCTCCTGGCTCTGACTGAGCTCAGGGATCACTCCTGGTGGGCTAAGGGAACCATATAAATGCCAGATAGTGAACCCATATTGGCTACGTGCCCTACCCACAGTACAAATTCCTCAACCATTACACCTTACTTTCTTTTTATCTTAGGAAGGTCCACTATAATAGCAAAATTCTTAGCTTTCAGAAGTAAAATATATAACATATAAATTTTATAAAACATACTAAGTCTAATATATCATATTTCATTTGTTCTAACATGCCCAAAATTACAGGGCATCTTTGTATCAACAAATAAAATGGCACTGCCATTTATGTTCTGAGACAAAGTTTTAAGGAAATCCTTATGCTATGCAGATATAAGTCTGGCCAGGTCATGAAATATGGACACTATCAGGAAGGATTTTTTTTAAATTATTCATAACTCAGTTGCAAAGACAAACATGTGGTAAGTATTTTTGTAAGTATCTACATATAAGAAGAATAAAGCTATCTATTCTTGTGGGAATCGTTTAAGTCACAGAAACTAATTGGATGTTATTTTTCAAAAAAATATGGAGATGATTAAATTCACTCAGCAGCAAGTATTTTCTGTACAAGATCAAAATTGTGTATCACTGGCACTGGAGGTTTAGTAAGCAGGTAAGGTTTGAGTCTTGCATGGTACTCACCTGGGTTGACCCCCCGCACTGTATAACTAAATCCAGCATTTCCTTAGCACAGAGCCAGGATTAAGTTCTTATTTAAAAAAAAGCAGTGTGTGTCCCCAAAACAAAACAAACATTTAAAAGGTTTGATGCTTAAATATTACATTATTTATGAATAATTAAACAGAATTTTCAGTCAGAATAGAATTTTATTGACACATGTTCTCTCTACATGTTCTTTATTGACTTTCACTCATCTTATTCAAAGTATGCAACTCAAAGTATGAAAATGAGCAAGCTTGCCTATAATACTCAGTCATTACTATTATATCGGAGTTACATTTGAGCTCATTATTTCAAGATTACAAGCTAAGTCCTATTTTCTGTTCCTTGTAAAAGGAATAGGTTAATTGAGACATGAGGAGTTGCACACAAAATTAGGTTAACTACTTTATGGTAATTTTTTTAATTGACTATAAAGTTTATAGGATAACTTAGTTGACTTATACATGTGAAAGATTTTACTTTACCAAAATAGAAGTAAATAAATTCTTGATGCTACTTCCAGAGTCCATTTCTGTAGATTTCTTTTCAGAAATAGAATGCCTACTTTTCCAAGATTTTAGCTTTGATTTACCTATACATTAACAACAAAAATGGATCTTTTAACTGGTTCACATACCTAAGGCACATGTGTGTTTACATCTTAATAAAACCAGTTATTCTAAACCAATGCTGTTCTAGAGATCCTTCTGCAATAATGAAAATTTTCCATGCCTGAACTATCCAAATACTGTAATTATCAGACAGTTATGACTCATAGTTATACGATGATCAAATCTATACATTTTAATTTAATTTAAAATTCAAGACTCACATATGACAAATAATCATAATATTTGATTGAACTGCCCTAAACTGCAAAAAGGAAGGGTCATCTTTACTGTTGTTACAAATACTTTGTGTTATAGTAGTTCCTTCTCTATCCACTATGAAAATGATAATTGGAAATGATCACTATGAATAAGAACTAGGTGCTGAAAGTATGTAAAGGAACAAACATGATAACCTCTCAATACCTGTATTGCAAACCACAATGCCCAAAAGAAGAGAGAGAGAGAGAGAGAGAGAGAGAAAGAGAGAGAGAGAGAGAGAGAGAGAGAGAGAGAGAGAGAGAGAGAGAGAGAGAGAAAGTGCTTTCCATAGAGGCAAGCTGAGGGGAGTAAGGGCTGGAGCGAAGGACACTGGGGTCATTTGCAGTGGGAAATATACAGTGGGTGTTGGAACATTTATGACTGAAACCAGATCATTAACAGCTTTGTAACTGTGTATCTCAGGGTGATTCATTAAAAATAAATTTAATACTTTGTGTTAACAAAATGTTCTACATTAAGAAAGTAATTGTTGGGGCTGGAGCAATAGCATAGCGGGTAGGGCGTTTGCCTTGCACGCAGCTGACCTGGGTTCGATTCCCAATGTCCCATAAAGTCCCCCGAGCACCTCCAGGAGTAATTCCTGAGTACAGAGTTGTGAGTAACCCCTGAGCATCGCCGGGTGTGACCCAAAAAGTAAAAAAAAAATAAAAAAGTAATTGTTATTTCGGTTTGGTTTTAGTTTTTGAGCCACACACTATGAACGAAAATTTTGGCCACACACAGTTTTCAAGCTCAGGGTTTATTCCTGACTCAGGGCTCAGGAAAAATTTCTTGCAGGGTTCGGAGGACCATTTGCAATGCAGGAGATGAACCTTCATCAGCCTTGTGGAAGGCAAGTGCATTCGGGGAGTATTCAATTCCCTAATGTCATATGCAGTTTTTCAGTATACCAAAGAAATTTATTTATTTATTTTAGACAATTTTTGGGGTCACACCTGGTGATGCTCAGGGGTTACTCCTGGCTCTGCATTCAGAGATTACTACTGGAGGTGCTCCGGGGTCACTATGGGGGGGCCAGGGATAGAATCCATGTTGGCTGCATGCAAGACAAATGCCCTCCCTGCAGTACTATAGCTCCAGCCCCCAAAGAACTTCAGTGGTTATTGTTTCATCTTACATCAGTTCTGTGACATAGTACACATGTTAAACAACACCAAGTTAAAAAAAAAAGATTGAAATGTTTCTTTTGTTAAATAGCTCATGAACACTAGGTAGAAAGTATTTTATAAAGTAGCAAAATATATGTACTATTAAAATGTTGGTACTTAAAATAAGTGGTTTAAAGTGGCTTCATTTATTCAAATAATGACATGCATGACACCATATCTTCAAGCCAGAAAGAAATTATTTCAGTCATTATGAGAACGAAATGTGGGGGTGATGGTCAGATATAATATTTTGTTTTAACAGATTATATTTTTAATCACCTTGCATTTTTGGTTGAAAACATAGTAGTGGTATTATTGTAGACCATGACATAATTGAGACACAAGAAAAATACCTCCACCAAGTCTGATGCCAGAATTGTACTAGATCTTTTTCTCCAGAGCTTTAATAGAGAAAAATAAAACATTTCAGTTTCATGTTTTTTTGTTAGAAACAAATCCATAATATCACAAAGACAGTTTTTTAAAATTTTCCTACTGTTTTGCTGTGAGTGATTATGAATTTTCCATACTACATAGTTCTTTTGAGTCACTGATTTCTAAATTTACACCCTTTCTTCCTTTTCCTGTGTCTATTCTGAAGGCCATGAGTGAGAACTTTATGAATTTTTGTACCATTTTTCTTCAACAGAAGAGATATATATATATACATATGTATATATATATGTGTGTAAGTGTATATATGTATCTATATCAGAATGGAAGAAAAATAATATGATCATGTAAATTGATTTAAAAAATAAATTAAATTAAACCTCTTTTTTATTATAAAGATACTCATATGCTCACAGCTAATATCCTACTCAACTTTGAAAAGTCAAAAGTTTTCCTCTCAAAGGTCAGACATAAGTACATGATGCCAATATATTCTTTTATTTAACTAAGAATATTGATTGTGGATATAAGTTCAGCAGTAGAGCACTTGCCTTGCATGCATGAGGCCCTGTGTTCAATTCTTATAACAGTCAGAAAAATGTAAAAATATATTCTATTCAACATATCTCTTGAGGTAGCAGCCATAGCAGTTATGGGGGAAAAAATGCATCCAAGTCAGAGAGGACTAAATAAATAATCTGAGGAGGTAATGTTAAAAACTTGTACTAAGGAATAAATGAAAAATACATCAAAATAACAAAGGTCATATATGACAAAACCAGAGCTACAAATATACTCAATGGTGAAAACGGAAAAATTTTTCTCTTTTATCATATGCAAGATAAGGATGTCCACTTTCTTAACTTTCGTTCAGGAGTTTAAGAAGTTTTAGAATAATAAAACCAGAAAAAGAGATAATATAATCAGAGCTGAAAACAAAATAAGACTACCACAATTTGTCAATAATATCATATTATATATTTAAAAATCACAAAGACTTAATTGAAAGCAAATTAGTAGGCATGAGACATAAATACAGCAAAGTGGCAGGGTATAAAATCAATAGACAAAAAAGTCAATTGAATCATTATTTAGCATCACAAAAAAAATCAAAATTAAAGTGTTGACAGAATACATAGAACAAAAAGATATATTCTTTGACACTGAGCTCCAAAATATGTTTGGAAACTTGACTCTAAAGAAAGAAAAAGAAAAAGAAAGCTAAACAAGTGGACCAACATTAATTGAATAGACTTGTATAGAAAATAAAGACCACCACAAAAATGGTTGGACTGCTGAGAGCCAGGAAGATAATTGCAAACCATACTCCAAATTATCTGACAATATTCAAAATATATAAAGAGTTCAATCTAATTCAACAAAATGAATTTTTAAATGGGCAGAAGATCTGCATAGATCTTTCTCTAAAGAAGACATACACATGGCAATAAACAAATGAAAAAGTGCTAAAAGTTACATATAATTACTAAATGTAAGTAAAAACCACTATGAGATATTACCTCAACCCTATGATAATGGCATATATATGTGTATATATGTATATGGATACATATAGAGAGAGAGCACATATACATATATGGATACAGGCATACCCAGTGGTACACAGAGTTCACTGCTGTGTACTTCTCAGAATAAAATTGCAATGCTCAAAATATAAAAGAATACACTTAGCTGTAGGTTAGCTCTCTTAACTTAGAATGTGATATTAAAAACTGGAAATAGTGTTGGAAAGGGTCTTGGAAAAACAGTATTGTCATATTATTTGTAGGAATGTTAATTGGTACAGGTTCTATGGAAGCCACTATGAAGATTTGTTATAAACTCAGAACACATATATCATATGATTCATAATAGCAATTTCACTTCTAGATAGTCAGATGTGAAAAAAAAGTCCAAAAGTTAAAGAAAAATACTAGGCGCTTTAATTCATATGTAATATAAAGAAACAATGCTAGTGAGTTAACACAACAAAAATACCTCTTTGGTTCTAAGCCAATATTTCAAATAGCAGAGGGGGAATTGCAGGTGGTGAAGAGATGAGCAAGAGTGTCCATTTGACAATGGCGAATGACATTAGAAAAATGTTGGTGGGTGCAATGCAGTATACTCACATATTGAGTTGTGAAACTGTTCTCCTCAAATGCATATAGTATTTTATTTTATTTTTTGGAGCTTTTTGTGGTCACACTCAGTTGTGCTTGGGACTCAACCCTGACTCTGCACTTAGGGATCATACCTGGCAGAGCTTAGGGGAATCATATGTGACAAAGGGGATCAGACAGGATCAGCTATGAGCAAGGCAAGCGTGTGGCCTATCACGCTTCTCCCCAGCCCAGTATCCAAAAGCACTGACATAAGCAAACATATTATGCAAAATTAAAAGTTTCCTAAAATGCAACGACAAACATGATTTTAAGTTGGAGGTAAATCTGAACATATGTTTCTCCAAAGAGACACCAATGACAAGGGCATGAAAAGGTGCTCAACACATCAGTATAATTAACTGGAAAATGAGACTGAAAAACACAATACAATATTGCTTGACTACTGTCACTGTTGTGAATGCTGTTCTCAAATACACATACACATACACACGCACACAGCAAACCAAAAACAACTAGAAAATAACATGGGTTGTCAAAAATGCTGAGAAATTGGAAATTTTGTGCATTACTGGTGGGAATGTAAAATGATGCAAAATTACGGGTTACAATATGGAAATTACTCCAAAATTTAAAAATAGATTTGAGACTTATTTCATCCCTGGAGAAGCCCATTGTCTCTCTTTCCCTGTCCCCTCACATTGCCTTAACTACATTTCCTAAAATAAAGAAGAAAGTATTGTCATGTACTACCATAGGAAGAACCTTGAAGGCATTATGTTAAGTGAAATACACACAGATATCTGCCCCTGCCTCCCCTGAAGAAAAATATTCAATGATTTCACATATTAGGTATCTAAAGAAGTCACGTCAAAGACTGAAAAAATAAAAAGTAGAATGATGATTGTCAGGGACTAAAAAGGGAAAAAAGAAGATAGTTTTTGCAATGGATTAAGAGTTTTAGTTTTGGGGCTGGAGCAATAGCACAGCAAGTAGGACGTTTGCCTTGAACTCGGCCAACCCGGGTTCGATTCCCAACATCCCATAGAGTCCCCCAAGTACCGCCAGGAGTAATTCCTGAGTGCAGAGCCAGGAGTAACCCCTGTGCTTCTCCGGGTGTGACCCAACAAGAAAAAGAAAAGAAAAAGAAATACTTTTAGTTTTCCCAGATGAAAATTCTAGACCCTATTCTGAAATAATATACATATAGTCAGCACTACATTCGACTGTATTGTATTCTTAAAAATTGTTAGGGAGATAAATTTTATACTTTGTTGTTATTTTTTGTTTTACTCTTCGGAGAAGTCATGCTCTGCGGTACTCCGGGGTTACTCCTAGCTCTGTACTTAGGGATCACTCCACATAGTGCTCAGGTATGCGTGCATCATGCTGCTGTATTAGGAATCAAACTGTGATGTCGCATGGCACAGAAGGGAAGCACCTTAACTCTTTTACTATTCTCTGGCCCCTAATTTTTTTCGCTATTTTAATGATATGTAAAATAGTAGTAAATTTGTCATAAATAGTGCTTTAAAAATGATATTTCTGATATTTCAAGTAGTAAAAATGTGTCATTTGGAAGTGTTTATCTGTACATATAGATACACAAACCTCACATGGTTTTATAAATATATGGCAATTATAAATTGGATATGAATATTTATTTACTAAACACTAGAGCATTTTTAAAAAATTATTTAACAGAATGTAAACTAAAAAAAGAAAAAAAGTCTTACTTTAAATTAGCATCCTTCGGGGGATTAACTAGGTTTGCTGATACTGCAAATCCCATAGCATAGCCAATGAAGACGGAAGATTCCACAATGCCTACATGAATATTGAACAGCAGATAAGTCATGAGCTAGCTTTATCACAGATGATTAAAATCACTGAAGTGGTTCTGAAAATATTAAGTCATGCAAATTTTAAGGCATATTGGATTACTCAGAGTTCTCCAGATAATTACACTGAGAAAGATTTTGAGACACACACAGATAAAAATTTTGAGAGACAGATTTTAATAGACATATTTGAAAGAGTTTTAGGAAATTGACTGACTCATGCAATAATGAGAATGAGCAAGTACACATTTTTAGGTCAAGAATTCAAGTAAGAATTGATATTGGTCCAACCACCCAGGTAATCTCCCACCAATGGTGTCCCTGACACTGAGCTCATCCACCTGACCAAACCAGGCCCCACTGGGTAAAAACCATCTGAACCCCAAGAAAGCACCCAGGGAACACATGCAGGCATGCTTGTTACTCCTGCCTGGTTAGCTGCTGTCAGAGAGCGTTCCACCACTAAACTGAAAAATTTAAATTAAATTAATACATTCTGGAATCCCACAGACTCCATGAGACTGAATTAGGAGGTAGTAGAAAACTAGGTAGACATATTTCTTATCAAGGAAGTTGAGAGACTTCATTAAAAATCTTCCAAGAACAAAAGCCCAGGGCCAGTATTTTTAAAGCCTTCAAAGAGAACTTACTACCAGTCCTCATGCTGTCCAGGAACTGGAGGGGAAAGGCGCTCGCCAGTCTCTATGATATGAAAGGCTGATGGCTCATTACTAAACAGAAATCTCAGACCAACATCCCTGATGAACATGGGCATGAACGCAAATATCCCCCACACAAACAGGGGCCAGGAGGGCTGGTCAGTGCTTGGAAGTTTGCCACAAGTGTGGTGATGGTGGTGGTGTGGGGTGGGGGGCTGAAAGACAGGATAGAGAAGGGACCAGTAAGAAGGTAAGAGTTGGAAATGATCACTTTGGACAGGGGACAGGAACTGAGTGTTGAAAGTAGGCAAAGGGATATACCTGATAACCTTTCAATATCTGTATTACAAACCATAATACCCAAAAGAAAAGACAAAGGGGAGGGGGAAGAGGAGAGGGAAGGGGAGGGGAGGGGATGGGAGGGCACGAGAGAGAAAGAGAGAGAGAGAGAGAGAGAGAGAGAGAGAGCGATCATAAGGAACAACAATAAAAAACTTTCCCCAAATAGCCAAATCAATACTGAAAAAGCAAAATGCTAGACTCGACTACACTTCCATACTCTACTATTCTCTACTATGAAACCGCCGTACTCCGGGCACGAGCAACAGCAGAGTGGGGCGGATGTTTGCTCTGCATGTGCTGGATTTAATCTAAGTTGGATCTGCAGTGACCCACATGGTCTCCCTAAACTCAGAAGTGATCCTTGAGCACAAAGTCGGGAGTAAGCCCTGACAAGACAAAATAAAATAAAACAAACCCTCGTAAGGGGCCGGAGCGATAGCACAGCGGGTAGGGCGTTTGCCTTGCACGCGGCCGACAAGGGTTTGATCCCCGGCATCCCATATGGTCCCCCAAGCACCGCCAGGAGTAATTCCTGAGTGTAAAGCAGGAGTAACCCCTGAGCATCTCTGGGTTGTGACCCAAAAAGCAAAAAAAAAAAAAAACAAAAAAAAACACCCTCGTAATAAATATGCCTGGTACTGAAAAACAGACAGGCTGTCAGGTCAGTTCATCAGGACTGAGAACCAAAAGAACGGGTAGTTAATCTATATTAAAGGGGTTAGGTGCAGAACGTGGGGTAAGGAAAACCGCTGCAATAAATGTTGCTGAAAATACTGTATAAGCACAGACAAATTAACTAAATGTATCTCCTTTCTCACACCGCACCCAAAGCTAGTTCAAAAGGAATTCAAGGCTTTGATATCAAACCAGTTTCTGGAAAACAGGGAAGAATCTCTAAGTTCTCCAAGACCTGAGGAGTTTTTAATGAAATGAACCCACTAGCAAATGAAAAAAAGAAAAAACATCAGAAATAAACAAATAGGACCACATCTATGAATGAAGAGGCGTTAAAACAGTGTTTCTCTCTTCCTAGGGTGATAATAGAAATAACTTCCCATCTGTGACTCCGAAATTTGAATAAACAACAACTTTATGCAATCCAATCTAAATTTCTACCAGAAAAACAAACTATCCAGTATATTTGGATATTAAACATATGATATAAGTGTCATGTACATTTCATATATAAAAAGTATTATTTTTGCTACTTAGAAAATAATTTTTCATATCTCTCTGTATATTTTTCTTACCTTCAGAATTAGATTTGAAAGTTCAGCAGACCAGTTATAAGTTATCATAGTGTTATCATAGGGTCAATAATTATTGACATTATAGCAACTTTGATAATTACATGAAAATATAAAAGCTAGATAAACATTTAAAGTAAACAGTCATATTAAAGGGGGATGAGACTTGCCTAGGTAAATGCCAGCTGAGTGCATGTTGACGCAGTTATTGAGAAAGACTTCTCCAAAATCATAAAGAAATATTGTTGCTACTCCCTGTAAAATGTTCCCAAGTATGAGGGATATGACATAGTTTGGTTTTAAATATGCTGAGGATTTACTGGCAGCATCGTGGATCTCCTTTCCTATGCAATTATCTTTTGAAAATATAATTATATTTTGTTAGACTAATGAAATTTACACGTACAGTGAAAAAACTGTTTTGAAAAGCATATTACTTTTTTATAAGCTACTGGCATTATTATCCTTTTTAAACTTTCAGTCAGCATTTCACTTACGTTGAATGTAATAATTCTACAATCAGGTATCATGTTCTCAAAAAAATGCAATTACAAAGAAAATTTGTGCTTATGCTAGAAAAGATGACCCAACTATTACAACATGTAACTATACCAACTATATATGTATATGAGTGCGTGTACATAAACATATGTACAATCCTTATCATGAATGAGTGAGTAGACTAATCAGAGAAATGAATTAATTTTGAGAGCACTGAGATTGATAGTAACAAACGGGTCTAAGCTGTTCTGTTATGGAATTTTTCTCTGAAATATTCAACAATATTCAAGGAGATAAAGGGGAGAAGGAAGGAGAGAGGTAAAGAGACTGAACTCAAACACACTTTAAAAAATGTTTACTTTATGTATAAAGGGTTTACAATTCAATAATGAATACATTGTTAACTGTGCTTTCACATAACTGTATCTTGTATTAATACACATAAACTGCTTTTCTGATTTAAATATCCTTTCAAAATTGGTAGGTAGGTTTCTAAATACCTAACTGTAAATAATACTTGAAGATGGATTTTTCTACCTTAAATAAAGAGCATCTTATATTAAAAAACACTAATATTCTATATATAAAGGAAAAATATGTGTTCGGATCAAAACTTTTTAGGCAAGAAATAGCACTGTAGCACTGTGGTCCCGTTGTTCATCGATTTACTCAAGAGGGCACCAGTAACATCTCCATTGTGAGACTGGTTGTTACTGTTTTGGGCATATCAAATACGCCATGGGTAGCTTGTCAGGCTCTGCCATGCAGACGGGATACTCTCGGTAGTTTGTCGGGCTCCCCAAGAGGAATGGAGGAATCGAACCCTGGTTGGCCGCATGCAAGGCAAACAAATGCCTTACCCACTGTGCTATCGCTCCAGTCCATGTCAAGAAATAAGAAAGGACAATAAAGAGAGATTTTAAAATAAGGCAGGAATATGTTACAATATTCTAATACTTCAGAGTAAGGTGTATAAAATAAACTGTAGATGAATGAATAATAAGAAACTGACAAAGTGTCAAGAAGTACATCTTGGTACATGAAGTTACCAAAGAAAGGAAAGAAATGCATATTTGTTATAAAGTGAGTTGGGAAAATAGTGGGTATAATCAAAGTTTAGGAAAATACATAGCTAGGAAGTTTTCAGTACAGTGAAAATGTACTAAAATAGAGTGTGCTGGGTGGTCAATTTAATGTAGATATCTACAAACTACATATGAGCGTGTGTAACACAGGTGTTTTCATGAGCTAGTGAATTTAATCAGTTTTAATTTTTCAAGGGTTTTGTGGAACACATTATGTAATGTTGGCTGAAGTACAGGACTGACAGTCAACGAGAAAGTTGAAAAGATGGGATAAGAATAGAATGGGAGGGGCTGGAGCAATAGCGCAGTGGGTAGGGTTTCTGCCTTGCACACGTCTGACCTGGGTTCGATTCCCAGCATCCCATATGGTCCCCTGATCACCATCAGGAGAAATATTCCTGAGTGCAGAGCCAGGAGTAACCCCTGTGCATTGCCAGGTGTGACCCAAAAAGCAAAAAAAAAAGAATAGAATGGGAATTGGAAGGTGGTGGACAATAGACTCCTTCAAAGAGATTCAGATACTCATTGCAGAAGATAAGCATAGTAGCAACAGGAGATATTGAAAGGGAACTAAACAGGAAAGTGATCTAAAAACAAAGATAGTGACAAAAAATGAAAAAATACAAAATCCAAAAGATGCATATGTCTAAAAACTAATGTACAAACAGAGATTAAGATAGCATATATGAATAATTTATTTAAACACAATAAAATATTGTAGGCATATGTAGGAGGCATATAAGGTAAATTATTTTTGCTCCTCTGATACTAAGTCATAGGACTACCCAGTAAAAATACCCAAAACGGTATTGCCAAGTTGCATATTTATACTCAGAAAATAAAACATTTAAAATATAGCTATTACCCACAAAAGGGCAGAAAGGAAGGAAAATTATATTGTGCCGTTCCCATGATGCCTAACTCATCCATTTTTAATACACATCAGGTCACAACTCCTAATTCTCTGCCCTTCCTGCTCAAAGCAGGTTCAAGAAATAAGAGTAAAGTGTTTGACATTCTCTTCACTTCCTAATGCATATTCTAGTGCACTCAGATTGTTCTTACACAGAAACAAAGACTATATTACAAGTATATCTAAAAATTAAAAAAAACCTTTTTTCTATATATTTAAAATTCAAATACTCCACAGTACATTTTAAGTACAGGAATTCATTACATAGTTTGTGGTGAATTATAAATTATATAAACTTCTTAATTATATTAATATGTAAATCACAATATTTAATATATATACTTTTTATTAATTTGAAAACACCTCATGAACATACATTTCAAATATCATAAACATGTGCATAAACATATATGTACACAAAAAACATTTCATGCTTCTTATAGCAACATTTCAGCCCAGTTTAAATTTTCCAAAGTGCAAAACAGTATATTAAAACTTTTATAAATCTTTAAATAAGAAGTTACCTGGAACAACAGACTGTGCTGTGAAACATCAAATATATTTTGGGTTCTATAACTATGAGAATTTTTTTTTAAAAAATGTGCAATCACTGATTACTTTACATTAAAACTTCCATGTTAAAGATAAGGTCCTTGCTGAAAGTAGTTGAAGAACTCTATAGATGCTAACCTTTCGGCATCTACATTACGAACCATACTGCCTAAAATGAGAGAGAGAAAGAGAGAGAGGGGAGCGGTACCTGCAATAGAGGTAGGCTGGAGTGGGCGTGGTGGCTTGAAGGGTGGGAGATGCTGGCAACACTGGTGCTGGGAAATTACACTGGGGGAGGGACGGGTGTTGGAACATGACATGACTTAAATGCAACTATAAACAATTTTGTGATGCTCTCTCTCATGGTGATTCAACTTTTTTAAAAAAGATCAACTCCGATGGCTGGAAAGAGGATACTGATTGAGCACACATGTGCCCCACAAAAATTCAATTCCAGCACCACATGTTCCCCTGATCATTTGGTGCAGCCCTTGGCCCCCAAGGATCTCTGGGTGTGGTGCTGGAGGCCCGGCACTGCTGCACTGGGAAATCAAGGGTTACCAGTAAGCCACCGCCTCTCCGCTGGTGCTCCGGAGCACTGCCTGGAAATCCCTCCCCCAAAGAAGATAAGCTTCTATTTGAAACCATTAGGAGGTGCTAGAAAATATCTGACATTTCTTTTTTGAGTGTAAATATTTGTATGTGTGCATGTGTGCATGTGTGTATGTGTGTGTGTGTGTAAATGTGTAATGGGGTAAAAATAAGGAGAATAATCATGGAAGGCACAAACAATCACCAATGTTCTCAAGATATTGCATTGTATAAGCAATTTATGAAATGTGCCTCAAATGTGGTTTCTTCTCCCTGACCTCTTCTTACATGGAAGGGTGTATGAGCAGGAGGAATGAAAGAATGACATATATGTTACGAGGCTGCTGTAATTAGCTTTACAGACTTAGTCATGAATTGAACACAGATGTATCACATTCTATTTCAAGTTCCAAAGTTCCATTATTCATTAATGTATATAAATAATGGTTTGATATATAGCAGGATCTTACCTTCATATTCTTTATATAATAGATTGCTTCCTATTTCAAAGTATGGAATACCACAGAACAGTGAAGCCAAGCCTAATATAAAGGATGACAATGCAATGAGCCTTGGAATGTTTTCTTTCTCTAAAAAGTAGAATATAAATGGGAATACCAGAAAACTTGTAACATCACTACATATTGATATTATTGAAGCCGTGTAGATGCTTATACTATCTTCCTGGTAAAAAATGCCAACAGTCACATCCACAAGACTAAACAAAATACCTACAAGAAAAAAAAACACTGTAAATAGAATGCATTTAACAGACAAAATACGTGACTGTGATGGTTGTTACAAAGCAAAACAATTCAACTGATGTAAGCTTATTTTAAATTAAGAATGCTTAACATCTATTAGAATATATTTATAATTGTGTTTGCTTTCTAAAATACTCATCTAAAGGAACATAGTTCTTTTTTAAAATCTAATGGACCTAAAGAATTTAAAATATTTTCTAACTAAATTTTTGTAGCTATTTTCCCACCTGCACAGCAGAGCCTGGCAAGCTACCCGTGGTGTACTCGATATGCCAAAACAGTAACAACAAGTCTCACAATGGAGACATTACTGGTGCCCGCTGGAGCAAATTGATGAACAAAGGGATGACAGTGCTACAGTGCAGTGCTATTTTGCAATTACTAATTAATTAATTAAAAATTAATTTAAAAAGATAAAAATAGTTATCTTTTTAATCATATCACTAAGAACTGATATTTACGTTAAACTATAAAAAGAAATACATAATAATAAATATTTGTTTATTTACTATCTATCATCATCATCATTATCATCATCCCATTGATCATCAATTTTCTCAAGCGGGCCCAGTAACGTCTCCATTCATCCTAGCCCTGAGATTTTTAGCAGCCTCTCTTTACTCATCCTTCCCAACAGTGCTGCATCGGAAGCTCTTTCAGGGTCAGGGAATGAGACCCATCATTGTTACTGGTTTTGGCATAGGAATACGCCGCAGGGAACTTGCCAGACTCTCCTATGCGGGCAGGAAATTCTCAGTAGTTTGCCAGGTTACTATCTATAACAAAAATAAAACATTATTAAAATAGTTGAAGTCCAAAGTGTACCCCACCTGCTCTCCATAACCTGTATTCTGTATTTGAAGCTTGCCATTTCTGAGACTCTGAAATATTTTTTCACAATTTTTATTAGTGAAGCAATATAGTTCTTATTGAACAAAACTTAGAGAGATGCAAGGGGTTAGAAAGAGAGGAAATGCATGTTCAAGAGAGAAGACAGGCTTGTCCAGATAGAAAAAACAGCAAGCAAAGAGACATACAGATAAGCAAGCAGGTGCATATTCAAAGGAGAACAAGAACATGGAGAGGATGTTCACTTTTTGACAATATAACATCAAGAACAAGATCGAATAGTGTCTACCGTGTTCATGAACATTAAACAAATAGCACCCTATCTGTGCATATCTAGTTGGTTAGCATCCAACTAGAATAACCATGCCATATGTTTGAAACGGAAAAGAAAATAACACACAGAAGTTAGTAGCAAAAGCGAAAGTGGGAAGGGAAAGGCTTCCTAGTCAAAATTCATGACATCTGTAACCTTAATATTGATGGAACACATTGCTGGAAGCCTGCTTCATGAGCGGAGGGAGAGGCAGATGGAATAGAGAAGGGATCACTAAGAAAATGATGGCTGGAGGAATCAGTCGGGATGGGAGATACGTGCCAAAAGTAGATAATGGACCAAACATGATGACCTCTCAGTGTCTGTGTTGCAAGCCATGATGCCCCAAAGGAGAGAGAGAGTATGGGGAATATTGTCTGCCATGGAGGCAGGGGGAGGGTGGGAAGGTGGTGTATACCGGAGGATATTAGTGGTGGGGAATGTGCACTGGTAGAGATGAGTGTTTGATCATTGTGAGATTGTAGCCCAAACATGAAAACTTGTAACTATCTCACAGTGATTCGATAAAATTTTTTAAAAAAGGTTTCAAAACAAATAAAACAACTCCATCCTGCAAAAAAAAAAAATGCTAGAGTAGGAATGGCTTGCCAGAGCTGTTGTTGCTGCTGCTACCAAAACTTCAATCACTTTGTTATGTGCCCACGAGTGAGTTGGCAGTCACACACTCACTGTTGTTGCTAGTGGAACTACACTGGTTGCTAAGCATGAAGCCAGAAAATTTTACTCAGCCAGTGTTGCTGCTGCTTCGAGAACATCACCAGAAACAGAGAGCTGGATGTCATTTTTCAGTCCATCCTTCTCAAAGCCATCAACACAGGCTCTCAAGAGCAGTGCCTTCTTGGAAATCTAGGAAATGCGGATAATAATAAGTTTCTCACAGAGATCACAAAGTGATAAAAGTCAGCTTTCTCACAAATAGAGGTCAGTCTTGGGTGGGAACAGTGTAGTTTACGATTAACAATAATTGGCAGAGTTCACTTTGTAGATTACTCAGGATAAATTCGCCCTTCTCATTTTTCAAAATACTATGTTTTATTTAACAGAGAAAAAAAGTAGCAACTCTTGATACAATTCTAGGTTTAAAACTGATTAGAAAACAAAGTTGCAATATCAATAGATCTAGATAATAAATTTTTATGAACATTGTTACATCTGATTACAGTCACCCCTCTTTTTGTTTTGGTTTAGTTTGGGGGTCACCCTGATGTTGCTCAGGGCTGACTCCTGTCTCTGTGCTCTGGGGTCTCTTTTGGTTGTGTTCAAAAGACCATGTGAAGTGCTGGGATCAAAACTAGTTTGGGCACATGCGAAGCAAATACCTTACCCACTGTGCTATCTGTCCAGTTTCATCTTTCTCATATTTAAACTTAATACCAAATTAATGGACTGGAGCAATAGTACAGTGGGTAGGGCATTTGCCTTGCATGCAGCCGACCCGGGTTCGATTTCTCTATTCTCTCAGAGCTGCCATCAAACTACCAAGAGTATCCTACCCGAATGGCAGAGCCTGGCAAGCTACCCCTTGGCGTATTTGATATGCCAAAAACAGTAACAACAAGTCTCACAATGGAGACGTTACTGGTGCCTGCTCGAGTGATTCAATGAACAATGGGACAACATTGAGACAGTGCAGTTAGTGCTACCAAATTATTAGCAAGAGTGCCATGCTAATAATATTCAGCAAATATTATTCTTACCAAAAAGTTACCCCTGGGGGAGGAGCAGGGGTAAAGGAGTTTAGAGCCACACCTGACTGTACCCAGGAATTACTCTTGGCTCTGCCTTCAGGGATACTCCTCAAGGGAACATATGTGGTGTCTGGGTTCAAACTGAGGTTGGCCACAGGCAAGGCAAAGCCTTAATCCCTGTAATATCTCTTAGCCTCTCAACATAATATTTTAAGGTAATGCTAATCCTACCAGTTTAATCACAACCCAGAATGGATTTTCTTTAGCATAAAAATTTACATTTGTAAGTATATAGATAGTCAGTTATAGTCCCAGCCAAAACTTTTGGGGAATTTTATATAGCAAAAGAAACCATAGTCAGACAACACAATTGCATTTCTGCCATACCAAGATGGAAAAGAAACAATATTCGGAGATTTTACTCTATCAATGAAAACTTTCTTCAATGCTAACTGCAGATGTGCCCAGAGGGGATAACGTGCTGTCAGTGAAGTGTCTATCTTTGAGTTTATAGTATCAATCCCATGTTCCCTTCAATAAATTCATCAGTATTATGTAACAAAGGAATAAATTTGTGAACTTCTCTCCTCCATACTCTTATCAAACAGTAAGGGAAAGAGAAAGAGAATGTAAAAAGCTGTAAGGCACAACATATGCCCCCAAATGTTAATGTGTGTTTGTACAAATTAAACATGTAAAAAGAATGGATAGTTGCTAGATTTTTATTTCTCTAAATGGGTTCTGAAACTACAGTTCATATTGATAACTAATTTTCTACTACTTACCCTGTCTTCTCTTTATCTCCCTCTAGATAGGCTGCTGTCTCAATGTCCTACCTTAGAAGACACCTCCCATTTTATTGTTGTCTCTTAAATTGATCTTTATCTGAGTGATTAAATAAATGAATTATATGTAAAGTCAACACCTTCTGGCTATTGAGATATGTGGTAAGATGGTGGGTTCCAATACTATGAACGTTCCCTAATGATTACTTTTTTTGCTATAAAATAAATTCCTTTACTGAAAACATATGATGATAAATTAGATTAACATGATGATATATAACATTTGAATAAGTAAGCAGTAGTAAACAGTTTTGTATTAAGGCCAAAAACACTAAAACACTATAATACTAAAAAAAGTAAAATATAGGAAAGGAGATTAATAATGGGGTCTCATAATGAACTCACGGTTTATTTGATTTAAAGCTAACAGATGACTTAGAACACCAGATGTAAATTTTATGATAACATCAAGTCAAACATATTTTGACGATATAAATAATATGAAACAAATAGACTGATTACTACACAGCAGATAACAAAATACAGTGGAAAAAAACAGATGGTTAAAGGAAAAAAACAAGCTTCACAATTACCCAAAACCTATATAGAAAAAAAGTGTAATAGATTCCTTTATCTCAATTATTCACTAAACATTAAAGCCCTAAATGTACTCAATCAAAAGACACAGAAATGAAGTAGGAAACCAAGCTTATCCTTCTCTAACCCTGTATGAAACTCAAGGACATACCTGAATTTTCATGATAAGTATAGGCCCCAAATAAAAAGCTGGAAAACAATAAAACAGGCAAGAGCTGACCTAAAAATAACAGTGATGACCATATTTTTATAAGAAATAGATTCTAATATAAAATTGATAATAATAGAAAGACAGCATCTATATGATGCTAAAAGGAAAAATGTACATCAAGAATCCTTAGCACATGCTACTATATTCACATCAATAAAGGGGCATCAAAAATATAAGACAACTAATAATAGGGATGAATTTATAGAAAGCACCAAAATAGTAGTAGTAGATTTTAACACCATCATTTACCATTGCGTAAATAAACCAGACCCCAAGAGATCAAAAAGAAGACATTAAACTTAGAAGAGTTATAGGAGGATTTGTACTTAACAGAAAACCTCAGCCATGCACACCCCCCACTCCAATCCCTCACATACACAAATTGTGCACAAATAGTTCTCAAGTACACATGGGAAGTGTTCAATATGTCTGCAAGATGCGAATCATCTCAATTATCTTTTTAGGTCAAAATGTTACGAAGGGAGAAATAAACATTTTTTTTAAAAATCTGGGAAAAACTCAAACATTGGGAGATTAAATAATATACTTTTTAATAACCAATGAGTCAAAGAGAAAGTCAAATAAGAATAAAAATACTCTTGGAAACAAATTAAAGCCAAAGCATAATTTATGAGAACACACAGGCTTGGCAAAAAGCTATATTAAACCAGAAGCTTCTAGCAATACAGGCATACAAGAAAAGACTCAGATAAACAAATTAACCTCTCATATTAACAATATAAAGAAAACAAGTCCAAAGTAAGGGTAAAAGAGTTATAGCAGAAATTATAGCAAAAAATAAATATTATTTTAAAAAACACAACAAATAGATAAAAAATAATAGATGGGTTTTAAATAAAATATATTGACAAATCTTTAGGTATTCTCAGTAAAGAAAAAAGAGAGAATTATTATATCACAAATGAAAGGGGGAGAATTTACTATAGATACCACAGAAATGTAAAAATATCATGAGATTGCTATAAACAACTATGTCACGAAACATGAAGACCTAAAAGAAATGGATATTTTTAGAATACTAAAATCTCCCTAGACTTAATCAGAAGGAAATGGAAAACCTAAACAGAACAAATGAGCTTTTTTGAAAATTTATTTATTTATTTATTTATTTTTGTTTTTAATTTTTTCTTTTTTTTTAATTTTTTTTTTATTTTTTATTATTATTTTTTTTATTGAATCACCAAGTGGAGGGTTACAAAGTTCTCAGGATTATGTCAGTTATACAATATTCAAACACCCTTCCCTTCACCAGTGCCCATCTTCCATCACCAACCCCCCCAGTATATCTGCCGCCCCCTCCCACCTCCCTAGTCCCTACCATTGTACGTGATAAGTTTCACTTCATTTACGCTTATCTTGATTACATTCCATGTTTCAACACACAACTCACTACCGTTGCTGGGGTTTCCCCCCAAAAAGAAAAAGACAGTCCTATTGCCAATGAGGCATTTGATAGTTCTCCATTGCTAAGAATATAGAGATATTAAGTCCTGCTGTTTGTTACATAACTTTTCTTTTTCCCCCTTGCCCCGCGCCACCGAGTTCATGCCTGTTTAGTAATCGCCACGCTGTCTGACAAAGGGAAAAAAACCGAAGAGGATGATTATTTCCCGTCATCAGCCGGCGTGGGGCTCTGGCTTAGTTGATAGTCTAGTAGAGTGTCTGCAAGCAGTTTCTGGAACCAAAGGTCTTGCGCTGATATCGGCTCCGGCTCGAGATACCACCAGCGTCCCGCTGGTCCATGTACCTAATTTTTCCCCTTATTTCCCATTCCCACGCCACCAGGTCTGTTTGCTTAATGGACATCACACTATGTTTGACACCACACCACATTTCTTCCCGAGAAAGAAGGATATTTCTTCTCAGCCGGCGTGGGGATATAGCTTAGTTCAGTCTAGAGAGATGGCTACCATTTTGATTGCCTTCAATATTTCAACAAAATACTTACTATTCTTGTTAGGATCACCCACAAAAGTCCGACCCATTAAGAAGGAACCATTACATATTGCTGATACTAAGATGACATTAGGTCGCGCGGCTGCGGCAGCGGCCACGTGGTTTTGGGTTTCTGTCTAAAGTCCAGGGAAAAAGTTGAAGGAGAGAGAGAGAGATTTCCGCACGGGGGACCTGGCGGAAACTCTCAAGTCACATACTGCAGGTTGCTGGTGGGCTGCTGGTGTCCCAAGCAGCTCCTTCCTCTTCGTCAGTCATTCTGGGGGTGCGGGCGTGGAGAAATGGGAAAGCCCACGTGGCTGCACTCTCTTTAAGTGTCTGATGTGGGCGGAGACCGGTACTTCTCCGATCCCCCGCCAGCCGCGCCGCGCGTTTGGGTACGTCTCTCCATTTTGTGTTCAGAAGTGGGATAGATGCTGTGCTGTGCCCAGGAAAAGTTGAGGGAAAGAGAGAGAGATTAAAGAGAAAAAAAAAAAGAGAAACGTCGGTCCCCCGCTCGGGGGACCTGGCGGAAACTCTCAAGTCACATACTGCAGGTTGCTGGTGGGCTGCTGGTGTCCCAAGCAGCTCCTTCCTCTTCGTCAGTCATTCTGGGGGTGCGGGCGCGGAGAAATGGGCTATTTATTTATTTTTGCATGTTCGTGTTTTAATTACTAACATGGAAAGTTTGAAAGCAATCAAACCTTCTCCCCCAAACAAAGCCCTTTTGCAGGCCTGGGTTCTCTAGCTCTTCCAAGCTCTTGAAGAGGACTGCTTCTCCTCAAATTCCTCCAGAAACATGGAATCAATGAGGAATCTTCCATGGAGTGTCCATGAAGCCAACATTACCAGGACACAGAGCAGACAGAAAAAATTATTTTAAAGGAATATATTTTAGCATGGCCCTCCCATTCTATTCAAGTAGCTGCAAGAGCCAAAATTTAATCTTCCTTTAGAACTGAGTAGTAAGTAAGCAGAACTCCTGGCAGCCGAAGACCACTGGAACCTAGCCACAACCATGCTCAAGGCCCCTCTCCACACGTTCAACAAGCCTCATGTATTAAGGTACCGGCAGAGGAACCCAGGTGTGTGTAATCACATCAACAGCCAACATCCAGAGACTTAAAAGCAAGCTCCCAGAAGTGCTATCTTATAACCTACTTCTCCCTCTGGGAGAAAATAGCAAGCTACTGAGAGTTTCCTGCCCACATGGGACAGCCTAGCAAGCTTCCCATGGTGTATCCATATGCCAAAGCCAGTAACCAGCTGAATCTCATTCCCCTATGGATAGGACAAATGTAGAGGTTACTGAGACCACTCGAGCAATTCAATGATCCACCTGGCGATGCTCAGGGGTTACTCCTGCTTTGCACTCAGGAATTAGTCCTGGCGGTGCTCAGGGGACCATATGGGATGCTGGGAATTGAGTCCAGATTGGCAGTGTGCAAGGCAAATGCCCTACCCATTGTGTTATTGCTCGAACCCCTTTAGACTGGGTTTTGATTGATTCCTGGGAATTGACTTGGAGCCTTAAAATAGGATACCTGAAGTCAGTGCTTTTATACGCCTGAGGCCTCAGATCACACACTAGTTCTGATCAAATAGTTTATATCATTGGTGTGATGTTTTGCATGCCAGGGCCTTTATCGTTTGCTTGCACAATTTATGTTAACAATATAATTTATGGTGAATACCCTAATGGTTTATGCACATGTGGGTGAGAATATGGAGTCTCAATACCTGAGCCCATTCACACAGATGGATGAAGCTCACAAAATAAACAGTCCTGGGAACCCATACCAAGGTTCATGTGAGTTTCCTTGGCAACTTCCAAGTGTCATCATACACTGATGCTGAGATGATAAAGCATATTCATACTGAGCCCGGGAAAGGACATGTGAAAGCTTATGTTTGTTATTTTGCTGGAGTTTCACCATGGTGCTTTTTCACTTTGCTAAGTTTACTATATATCCAATGAGCTTAAACTAAACACTACTAAGTAAAGGATGTTTTTAATTTTATTTTAGGAGAATACCCCAGAGAGCTTTTATTTGATGAAGCTTTACAAGACAATACTCTTCAAATGAATTGTCTGATTATTTTTAATGTTTCATCAGTTTTAATGTGTAAAACCATAGGTCTATTTAATGTTCCAATATAGGAAAATGAGTCAACATAATTTACTATATTTATATAATAGATAAAACAAAGAATAATATTAAAAATGACAAAATTCAGTATACTTTCTTAAATTAAAGTAACTAGAAAGTTCATGTAACTTTATGGAATGAATAAAATGTATATAGAAACCAATGTTTCTATATCTTAAAAGTCTTAAAAGTTAATTGTAGACTTACAATGTGGTCAGAAATTCTAATTCGTAGATAGAGAATTAAAAATATGCTTCTACACAGAAAATTTTATGTAGTTTCAAATGTATGAAACTTGAAAGTCAACATTTGGGGCTGGAGCAATAGCACAGCATGTAGGGCGTTTGCCTTGCACGCAGCAGACCTGGGTTCGATTCCCAGCATTTCATATGGTCTCCGGAGCACTGCCAGGAGTAATTCCTGAGATGCAGAGTCAGGAATAACCCCTGAGCATCGCCAGGTGTGACCAAAAAAAAAAAAGAAAAAGAAAGTCAACATTCTACCCTAAGAAATAACTGAGCATAACTGAAAATGTTAATATGTCTTTTGGATATGTAATAATGGAGAGATGCAAGGAAAATTTGATAAGATCCGGAATTCAAATTCCATGACAATATGCCAATTAAACTTTGCAATTTAGCTTTCAGAAATGTCAGCCCTATAGTTAAAAATACATGAAAGCTCATTTTAGGACTTTGATGGGAGCCCTTGAATTTTCAGACCATGTTAATAGGTCTGTGTTTGTCATTTTCCCATCTTCATGAAGTAATTATGGGCACTGGTTTCATTCAATACCAGAGTACTTATAGTCACTACTACCACAGGCAAAGTGTACCTGCCTCGGGGGGTTTTCAAGTTTGTACTTCAGTTGACACTTCATCCCCATCAGTCACAGGAGTTTGACTTATCATGATGCCACTGCATGTCAAAAATTACTACTTGTCTCCCATTGACAGAATTAAGCACTTTAAAAGAAAGACTTAATATAAATAATTTTGAACTATAGCATAGAATCAGATAAGGATTAACTAGTCAGAAGTGGAGATCACTTGATCACTTGATTTCCTGTCTCTTGATCTTCGATTTGCTTGAGCGGGCACCACTAACGTCTCCATTTGTCCCTATCACGTACTAGTGTAGCCCAATGATATCTGCTCGCTCCAGGAACAGGAAGAGCCTCAAACCGTTCATTCAGGGTTTTAATGAGGAAGTCTGACGATCTCGTTGGTGGGTGGCCACTCAGTCTTTTGACGTCCCGTGGAATCCAGTCGGTAACAGCTCTAGTCCAGCGGTCATCTCTGAATCGCATTACGTGTCCAGCCCATCTGATTTTTGATGTCTTGGCAAATGAGACAGTGCCCCTGATTCCTGATGTTGACGGAGATAGGAACTCTGGATTCCTTCTCTCACTTGAGTGAAACGTGATACTCCAAGCATAGCTCTTTTGATTCCTCTTTGGGACACCTGAATAGCATTCTCATCCTGTTTGCATAGGGCCCAGGTCTCTGAGGCATACGTTAGCGCAGGAAGAATGGTGGAATCAAAAAGATGTACCCAGAGTCGGAAATCCTTCGTCCTCTTAACCACTTCTTCGATGCTCTTGAAAGCGTTCCACGCTGCTCTCTTCCTCCTGCACAGTTCTGGCACCAAGTCATTCCTCATGTTGAGTTCTCGACCCAGGTACACAGAGCTGCTGCGTTCGGAGATGTTCGTTCCATTGAGAGCAAGTGGAGCATCAGGGACTAGTTTGTTTTTCATGAGCATCGTCTTGTTGAGATTCCGCTGTAGTCCGACCTTTCCACACTCATGGTTGAAGTCAGCCAGCATTTGTGCCACTTGGCTAATGTTTGCCATTATGAGAACAATGTCATCAGTGAAGCGGAGGTGTTGTAGTTGCTGACCATCTATCTTCACTCCCATTCCTTCTTCCCATTCCAGTCACCGCATGACATTCTTGAGGGTGGCACTGAAGAGTTTCCTCGAAATGGTATCGCCCTGCTGAATCCCTCTCTTTACGTTTATGATCACTTCCTTGTAGAATGGTGAGATCCATTATCTCCAGAAGTGGAGATAAAGCTAAATAATGTCAATATGGCCAATATAAAGAGCAGTCAAGTGCCCTAGGCTGAGATCCAAAACTCAAAGGTTTAACCTTGAGCTTTTTAAAGAGGAACAGCTCAGACTTACTGGATAGCTATGACGTCTGTGTAGTGCTAGACTAGCAAAGCTTTCTGGAAACCCATACACTGGGGCTTTGTGGTGACTCTTTTATATGTACTTGGAATATTATCACAGAGAATACCAGAGGAACTTGCTGGCTTTTTGGTGCTCCTGGGCACCAACAACACAGAAGGTAAGTAGAGAGAAAAAGTCAACATTGTAGCAGCCTATTTCTGGATATAACAGATAAAACTGGACACAGTGAAGGGTCTCTCTAAGCAAGCAGGCTGGAATTTATACGCAAACATTCTACATACTAGCCTAGCAATATCCTCTCAGTATAAAGTTTACCATAGTGATTTCTATCATCATATAACACATATGTATATATTTTAGCCAGGAGAAGTTAAACTTTCAACATTTGCACTTGATATGCTGAAGAGGCAGAGGAAGGACAAACACAGGCTGATCTTCCTCATCTCCCGTATGTAGAGAAAAAATCAGGGGTCTGGACCACACCAATCAATACTAAGCCTTGAGCACTGTGTCTTTAACCTGAGAGTGCCAGGGTGATTGGGGAGGAAGGAATGAGCAGATTGGCTGAGAGGGTGATAAGGAGCCAACAGACTGCGCTCAAACCATGATGGCCCATGGACAGAATGGAAGAGAGGGACGAGGGGTGGAAGGTCAGACCTGAGTTGGTCCAGAGACAGGGAGAGAGGGTCAGAGACTTGTCAGTGGCTGAATGTACACTGTCTAGGATCACCATAAAACTGTTAAAATTGTAGACCTATTACCTAACTCTAACTTACCATTAACACTTTGCTTTAACTATCACTTTTTTAAGTAAAGATGATGTGATCCCTATGGAAAAGCAAAAGGCCACACAAGTTATGGCAATGGAATATAAAAGATAGCATTTTCCATACTAATTTCGGAATAAAAGCTTTAAACAAAGAATGAACCTTGCTCTTTATATAATTTAAAAAAGGCATTTAACATGAATCAATTACCTATATATCAAATCTTAGAGAAAATAAAATAGAAAATGTTCGTGCCATAGTCTGGAAAAACTTTCATGGAAATAAAAAATGATGAACCATAAAAATGAGTAAATGGGACTTTATAAAAACTAGAATCTTTAAAAAAAAAGGTAAAATAATTTTTTTGAAAAAACAACAGAATGGATTGGGTGTGACAAGAAAGCAGGCAGTCAGCTCTGATTCTGGTTTATAAGTAAATATAAAATATACAAGTTGAATCTTGACATAATGAAAGATCCATAGACTTACAGAATGAAAGAAATGAACCAATATAAAAGAGTGCTGTCTATTTTTAAAAAGTGAAAAAACACAATCAGAAAAATGTAACACTTGTTTCTAGATAGAATTTGGGACAAAAGAGAAAAGGAGACATTTAAAAATATTTTTATATTTATTGAAATAGTTGGCCACATTTGATAGGCTTCTGAATTCCTAATTTGATAGTGGTGTATTTCTGATGTTCTGAAGGGGAGGGGCATGTATGTGGCAGTGTAAAAAATGTCCTAGTAAGTCAGAAGGACAAGACAAACACAGGGTGTTCTCACTAATCTGTGATATATAGAATAACTTGTCTAGGAAAAGAAGGGTATTCAAGATGAGCAAAACGTTGGCTCTAGATGCAGAGTGTCTCAAATGATCTCTCATGTGTGGAACATACATGAATGATTTCTCTTATATGTGAGAAATAGATAGTCATAGTGAAGGAATAGCACATGGCCAACAGCAACACAGTCTGAGAACTGGTCTGCATAACAGATGACCATGAGGAGGAGGGGGAGGAGTTCGGTGGTGTCCCCTGAGACGGTGCTGGAGGGAAGTGGGCATTCTGGTAGAGGGTGTGCGGTGGCCACATGGCATGCTGTGCATTTAATCCTATCACTGACAGCACTGCAAATCACAGTCCTTTTAAAGCTGGGGGTAGAAAGGAGTCCCTTCCACTTGGGAAGACTCGTCTGCCGGGAATCCTTCAAACTGTGGGCAGAGGCCGGACAAGACTGGAGGTGGGGGCCACCCTTCTCAGCGTCCATCCCTGAGAGTCGGCCGCGACACTCTCAGGGTTGTCAGTGACCTCTATCCCTCCAGCTGGCCATCTGGCGTGCAGGTCACTCTCGCCCCCCTGGGGAAGAGGCCTGAACGACCCAGGGAGCTGGCGGGGTGGAGCAGTGCAGGGCCCGCTCATCCCCAGGGCGCACAGCCTCCTGGAGCCAGAACAACCTCCTGGCCCTGCACTCGCCCATCCTGTGCGGGCGTCCTCACCTCGGAGGGTCCGGGCCAGCGATTCCCTGCCGCCCCTGCCCTCGCCGGCCCCCAAACCCACCTTTGCACACCAGGGGAACGCAGTATAAAAGCACGAAGGACTTGACGTTGCTGAAAGGCAGGCACGTCCTCACGCAGTCCCTGGTGCAGGCGGACTCCCAGCAGAAACGCTTCTCGTCCTCTTCGCGGGGCTCAGGAGAAGGGACCACGATGGTGTACCCCTCTTTCTGCAGTCTGCGGGGGGCGCGCACTTTGTCTGGGAACGCCGACAGCAGGAACGAGGGGTTTGGGCTCCTGATCCTGCTTGGGGCGCGGTCGGCAGACCTGACCTTAGACCTGCGCTCCCCAGGCGGGGCCGGGCCTGGCCCTGCCGAGGCTGAGGAGCTCCCCGGGGCCGCAGGGTCCAGGGGGTGCGGCGCAGGGGACCCAGACACCTGCATCTGGACAGTCACCTGGCACGGACGCCGGGTGCTGCGGGCGCGGGGCTCAGCCAAGCCCCAGGACAGACGCCAGACGCTCCTCTCTTCTCTCTGCACAAACGTTGACAGTTGGGCGAGGAGAGCTGTCAGCGTTCCATCACGCGGGCACCTGTGGGGACAACTCACAAGGCAGGAATTCCCACAGCAAAGGCAAAGGATGCGAGCAGGGAAGTGTGTGTGTGTGTGTTTCACCAATCTTTTAATTTAAAATTTTTTATTCATTTTTTTTCATTGAATCACCATGAGATACAAAGTTACAAAGTTGTTCATGATTGGAACCTATCTCTTCACCAGTGCACATTTCCCACCACCAATGTCCCCATTTTCCCTCCTGTCACGCTGCCATCGGGGACTCTGCCTCTATGACAGGCACCTCTCTCTATCTATATATATATATACACACATATATATATATGTATGTATATATACATATACATATATCCCTCTCCCTTTCTCTCTCTCTGTCTATCTCTCTCTCTCTCCTCCCCCATCTTCCCGCATTGGAATTATGGTTTGCAGTACTGGTACTGACGGGTTATCATACGTATCCCTGTACCTACTTTCAGCTCTGTGTCAACTATAGGTGGAAATGATCACTCTGCACAGAAATTGAGTGCTGAAAGCTAGCAGAAAAATGTGACCTTTTTTTCCCTAGGAAGCCAGGAAAGGGAAAAGGTGATTTGACTGTGATTCTATTCCGCAGTTTCCCCATCTTTAACTTCATTGAGAAGAGATAATTTCAGTAGAAGCAATCTGAATATTTTTGAAGGACCCAGAGAAATTTGGAGGATAAGAAGAAAGATTTCTGCTCTCTGCATTCAGAGCTGGTTAGGGACAAGATGGTCAAAGGCACCAAGAAGGTGGGAATCATGGTTCAACATGGGCCACCTTACGGCACCTCCCACTGGAAGATGGTGAAGAGAATTGAAAGCATCCAGCACCAAGTACTCATGCAAAATCAAGGTGAAGACATGGGTCGTGGGCATATGGCACTGTGATTACTGCAGAAAAACCATCTTGGGGGGAGGGGAGGTCTCCTGGGTCTGCAATGGCACATGTGCTCTCACGGTCAGACATGCCATCACAAGACTAAAGGCATTGAAAGAGCAGTAGCTTTGCCATCCAAAACATTGCTAGTCCATGATAAATGGGTTAATTTATCACTATCACTATCATCCCGTTGATCGTTGATTTGCTCAAGCAGGCCCAGTAACGTCTCCATTCATCCTAGCCCTGAGATTTTAGCACCGCTCTTTACTTGTCCTTCCCAACAGTGCTGCATTAGAGGCTCTTCAGGGTCAGGAGAATGAGACCCATCATTGCTACTGTATTTGGCATACTGCATTTGGGTTAATTTATGTTAAAAAAAAATGACCTACTTGGAGAAGGACTGAAGTGACAGCACAGCAGGTAGGGAATTTGTCTTGCATGAGGCCAACCCGGGTTTGATTCCTCCGTCCCTCTTGGAGAGCCCGGCAAGCTACCGAGAGTATACCGCCTGCATGGCAGAGCCTGGTAAGCTACTCATGGCATATTCGATATGCCAAAAACAGTAACAACAAGTCTCACAATGGAGGCATTACTGGTGCTCGCTCCAGCAAATCAATGAACAATGGGATGACAGTGCTACTTGGAGAAATTAACAAAGGAAATAAAATCATATCACCATGAATACTCATAAGTGAAGTGTTTTAAGCATAGAAATTATTGTCCTAAGAACTTTATTATTACTATAATTGTTGTTATTATTTAGGTTTTGGGCCATACCCTGCAGTGCTCAGGATTATCTTCTGGCTCTGCACTCAGGAATTTCTCCTGTTTGGCTGGGTAAACCATCTGAGATGCTGGAAATAAAACCTGGGTTGGCAGGGTACAAGGCAAGTACTCCACCCTCTGTGCTACTTGGTTCAGCCCTGGGGACTCTATTTTTAGCCAATAATGAAATGAATTATTAGTTTTCTTCTTAAATGAGGGCATAGGACCTAGGTTTGATTTATTTCCCAGGGGCACTAATACTCCTGAAATTTTTTAAAAATAGGAGAACAGTTTTTTTTTAATTTCTTTTAGCTCTTTATATGTTGAGGATATGAGTCTTTTGGAAGATACACAGTATATAAATATTCTCTCCAGTCACCAGAATGTCATATTTATAATGATCATACATCTTGTTATTCAGAAGCTTTCCAGTTTTATGTAATCCCATTTTTTGGTGGTGTTGCTGCCGCTTCCCTTGACCGTGAGGTTGAATTCCCCTAATACATTCCCAATGTCCCCACAGAAGCTGGTGAAGGAATGGATAGATAGGACAGGAGTCAGGGACACTAGTTCTGTCTCCAGCACTGTCTATGGTTCCCCAAGCACCGCTAAAGGGAACACTGAGCAAGGCTGGGTGTCTTCCTTCCCCCACTTCCCACCCCTCCCCAACACAGACAGAAAATGAAGCAAATACAATGGAGTGATTAACCTAACTTTTCTTCAATGAGTTTGATGGCTATCCCTGACTCTGTGCTCGGGAGCGACCCCTAGTGGCGCTCAAAACCTGCAACAAAACCAGTGCCAAGAAAATCTCAGGGCAGAGTTATAACCCTCACTAGAGTACAGTGGGTAGGGCATGTGCCTTGCACAGTGCAGCCCTGAATTCGATACTCAGCATCCCGTACAGTCCCTCCAGGCCTCTAGGAGTTAACTCTGAGCATTCCAGGGTCAACTGTGGCCCAAGAACAAAAGAATAAGTCTCAGCTGTGGGTCCCTAGCTACTTGTCTCACATGTTAGAGGCATCTCTAGTACCAAAAAGTAAGTCTCATTATTTACCACAGCAAGACATAAAGTAAACTGTCCTTTCATGTTTACACTGCTAGAAGCAGGATGACTTATTGACTTTTCAAAACATTCATGAAGAGGAGTATGAAGCAAAGGAGGAGAATTGTTATTTGTTCTCTGGCACTTTTTTTAACAATTATTTAGCAGTTGGCCTCATTCTTACAAACAAGGCCTCAGGGAAGTAAAGCCTCCTACCTAAGATAATAAACGAATAAGAAAGGAGCCTGGAATTCTCTATTTGGCCCAACTTTCAATAGTCCCCAGTCAGGAGTGATTTTGTCCCCTACCCGTTAGTACAATGTAGCATTCCACAAAGTCTAGTGACATTTTTATTTTTCACAAAACGGAGCATGAGGACTCAGAGATCACACAAACACAAGAGGGCTACCATACACAGGATGAGCCCGTGCTAAGCGGAGTGTAAGCGTTGAAAAGCCCTGATCAAATTTCAAGGCTCATGTCATAATAAAAATAAACACTCTATCTATTTTTTTATTTTTTATTTTATTTTTTAAATTTTTTATTAATGAATCACCGTGGGGGTACAGATACAGGTTTACATATTCTCGTGCTTGTGTTTCAGTCATATACAGCTTGAGTACCTATCCCTCCACCAGTGCCCGTTCTCCACTGTTGACCCCATCATCCCTCCCACCCCCTTAAACACTCTCTCTAAATCAAACTATTTAACCATATTTAATTGTCACAAACAGATCAACTTCAATTTTATGTGTGTTATCTCTGCATTCTAAGTGTAACTTTAAAGCTCCATTTTAAATTCTCACTAAATAATCTTTTCATTCAAGCAGTGAAGAAGCCTTCTGGGGAAATTCCATACTCACCAGTCCCTTAGGAAAATAACACAGGCATGGGAGCAGAAATAATTTTGAAAATGGCTTCAGGCCTATTGCTCAGATCCTGTTCTGGCCTCTTACTTACCAATACTAAATTTCCTTAGTCCTGGAGAGGGGGAGAGCAAACAAACACTAAAAGATTTTTATCACCATCTCTGAAGTGCTGGAAATCTGTGTCTTAATAGAATGCCAAAGAAAAGAAGGAAGGCTAGGCCCCATTTGCAATTGTCTCTAGGAGAGTGTGGAGACTCATGAATAAGAAAATATATGCCCTCATGGAGCCGGAGAGGACTCATATCTGCACTGATTACACTGCAGTTTATGGGTTGAGCATTTACAGGTAATAAAGAATTTGAGCCTTCAATATGTTTTGTGTTTTGCTTTCTGCAAACAGCTTTTGAAGTGAACAATGGTTATAGTTCTAGAGAAGAACTTGCTAGCCAGTTCTTTTGTACTCTGACTCTGAAGGCATCAACATCCATTGTGTTGAAATTCTTAGTGTTCTACTAAATAAAATAACCAATTACATCAAAAATAACTCAGACATCTATGGAAAAAAACAAGAGCTATCAGATGGGGAGATGATGGTGGGTAGGTAGGAATAAAGTAATCAATATAGTCATTGAAATTGACTAGAATTCTGGTCATAGGAGCAGTGAGACTTTTAGAGGCAGGAAACTGTACTCTTCTAAATTAAAATGTTGTTTTTGCTTTTAATAAACACCAAAACCCTATAAGCTAAAAAAAAGGTTACTGATTTTTGTTAATTTCTTCTTTTTTAATTCCTATGGATTCTTGAGATCTAGTGATTGAATAGAATTTTCAGTATTGCATCCAGAGTAACAATTTTACCTGTTTGGCCCACTGTTACTCTAAGTACTCTATTGGCTAAATATATGTACTCTTCTTTTTTTTTTTTTTACTTTTTGGATCACACCCAGCGATGCACAGGGGTCACTCCTGGCTCATGCACTCAGGAATCACCCCTGGCGGTGCTCAGGGGACCATATGGGGTGCTGGGAATCGAACCCGGGTCGGCCACGTGCAAGGCAAATGCCCTACCCGCTGTGCTATCACTCCAGCCCCAATATACGTACTCTTCTTAAATACTGTGGCATCATATTCTGTCATTTATTTATATGTGAATACACATCTGTCACCTTTACACATATTCTATATCTATGCATAAAAGAAATATTTCTTTTATCTCAGATGAGACATATTTTCCAGAGAGGACTTGTTTCCCCTTGATTATAAGATTGCTTATGTCCACTTCAGTGTCCGTCACCAACCAAATGGCAGCCTTCTGATAAACACTGCTGTTTTCTCAATGAAGAGAATATAGGGGTAAAGCTGAAGCAAATCCTGGAACACGGAGATTTGGACAGATAACAATTCTTTTCTGCTTTGGGGCCACTCTTGGTGGTGTTTAGGGTCAATTCTTAGTACTGGCTCTGGCTCTGGGGTCTGTTCCATGGTATTTGGGTATCCATGCAGGGCAGCAATAGGACACAGGCTTCTTGCAGGCAGAGCATGCACATTAGTGCTTTAGTCTGTCTCCCTGACCGGAAGGGGTAAGAACTTACAGGAAGTCATTCAGAATTCCTCCCAGAGTTGGTTTAGATAAGCAAATGTCTTTAGTTTTTGTTTGAGAATTTTTCCCTCCCTCAAATCTGAATGGCAGCTTAGAGGAATAGAGAACTCGAGGCTAAAAGTTTTCTCCATTCAGTACTTTGAATATAGTATCCTATTTCCTTCTTGCTGTAGTTTCATGTGAAAGATTTGTTGTGACTTTTATACCATTTCCTTTTGTACTTGAGTGTTTCCTTTTGTACTTGAGTGTTTTTCTCTTGCCACTATAACCTGTCTCTCTTCTTCTTACCATAGTGTGTTTGGGAGTTGTTCTGTTATGAAATTGCCTGGTTTGGTTCTCAGTGAGTCCCCTGGGTCTGTGCATGGTGGGTATTCCTCCTAGGAGTGGGGAAGTTCTTAGCCCTTATCTCTTTAACTAGTCCTTCTTTCTCATTCTCTTTTCTCCTCTCCTCCACTATTCATGACTCAGTTATTCTCTTATTCACTAAATACTTCATATTGTCTTCAGCTTTTTCACATCTCCTTTCCCTGGCTTCCCTTATTTTATGATGTCTTCTGTTTCATCTTCATTCATGATTCCATTTTCATTTTCCCCAATACTGCTGTTGTGACCCTCTACTGCATTGTGATTTCTTTAGTCCTAACGGGATCACTTTTTAGTGTTTCATAAATTCTTCTTTGAACTTAGTGACTCTCTCATCCAGGGCTTTCTGCATTTCAGTTGCCAGTTAGGAGATTATTATTCTGATGTTCTCCTCAAACAGAGTTTTGATAAGCTTGAGGCCTTACTTCTGCTCCATCTGCTGAAGGCACTGGAATGCTTTTTTCTCTGTCTCTCATTACTCTGATGCATCCTATGTGCTAGGGGTGAAACTTTTCTTTCTAGATGGTCTGAGCAGTGACCTATATTCTGTTCGCTATATCAGACTACTGTTCATTTCTTTCTGGACATCAACTGTCTTGTGAGGGCTTTTCTCAGGGAAGGGGGGGCTCGAGGTAAATTGTGAATCCTGCTGGTGGGGATTTGCTGGTAGAGTCTGGGTAAACAGAGAGATGTGAATTCCCAGCAAGAAGCCCAAGTGTGTGGAGTGGAGTGGGTGGCAGACGGTGGCTGAGAAAGTTGGGTGTGAATGAAGCCTGCAAATGGGGCCTGGGTCCCTATAAGTCTCCTGGGTCCCAAGTGGAGGGTAATATGCTTCCAGGACCACAAAGGTCCTGGGCCTATGAGTCAGGAGGCTGCACTCATTGGAAGAGGGGTTGTAGGGTCTGGAGTGTGGCTGTGAACCTGAAGAGAAAGGAAAAGTGGGGAAAGATAACAGCTTTCTAAACAGTAGGTTAGATAACCAGGATAATTAGCTATCAAGGCCAAGGAATGATGACTTAGCAGAACTCTTTACTAGACTTGACTTAAGCAGTTTAAAGGCTGGCCCAGGGTAAAAGATCAGCTGGAAAGGATGTACACCAGTAGGCAGGGAAGGGTCCCCAGGCAACAGAATTTCTAGGGTGTAATAAAACCACCTAGCCCTAAGGCTTGTGAACACAGGAACTAAGGCCTGATAAGACCCTCACCTGGTGCCAGCAAAGACTCCAGAAGGCTAGCCCACCCCTAACCCTTCCAGAGAAACTCCAGCAGAAACAAAAGCCCGAGAAAGGAATTTCAAAGAAGACCATGTCCACTCCCAACTCTATCCCCTTGGCAACTACCCTAGCAAAGGAATTTTATCTAGGTAGAAGCCCCTTGGGGCAGGTTGGAGAGACCCTATAAAAGCCACCTTGAACAAAGGAATGAGCCCATGTGCTGTTTGTGCCCACTTGGCCGAGGCCGAGCACATGTGGCACCACTTCTCCCCTCTAGACATGTATCCTGAGGCTCTCTCCAACTTTGCTGAAGCCCATGTTCTCACTTGAGCATGTTACTCTCTTTCCCACTTTCTCTCCTTCCTTCCCTTTGCTAAAACACTCTAAATAAATTCTGTTTTTACTTTATTGCTTGCCTACTCCTGAAATTCTTCTCTGGGACACAGGACAAAGTAAAGATAGTGTCCGGAGTCTTGGCAAGCTTGAGACCTTACTTAGACTTTATCAGTCCTGGCCTTCCCAGCCATCCCAGCCAGACCCAGGGTGGCAAACTGAGAGAAACTGACTATCTCTCTCCTCCCAGCCACCTACGGGGGTCAGCAACTTCATAATGAGGACCTAGAGTAGCCCAGAGGAATTTCTTTGATGTTTGTTCAAGGAGAGTCGGTATTTATATTTGTGACTTGACTCTGCGATGTTGATAAAATTGTATTTCTATTTTCCAAAATCAATCTATTTAAGTATTATAAACAATTGTAAAGACATTTTCTTTAAAGGCTTGGAAAAAAAATGTTTCATTGATGTGTTAAAAACTCACCAACCAATAACACCAGAAGCACCTCCCTGAGCTAACTAGAGTACAAGAGAATGAAGATCAGGGTTCTAGAAGGATTTGGGGTGCTGGACTTAGTCACTGGGTGGCCTTAGCAAAGACTGATCTGAGTCTGTAAATGACAAAGGTCTCTGTCTCATGGTGACAAACATATGCCATCTTGTATTTTCCAAAATCATGAGACTATGAGGAGTTTCTGTCAGATGACTTTGTAGTATTATCTTACAACTTATGGGTCAAAAATAACTAGTGTCAAAAGAATTGACTCTGACCAATATAGATCACTGCTCATTTGGGTTAAAACTGTTTATCTGAAGGCAGCACCTGAATTTTCAAAAAACAGTTCCTGTCTCAGTTCCCAGTTAATTGCCAACAGTGACTTTCTTTTCTCTCTACTCAAGAAATATATAGGGGTTAATAAATAAATATATATATGTATATATATACCAGTCAAGATTATATAGCCACCATATAGTGGACATACTTTAATATTCACATACAATATTTCCTAAATATTGTTTTATTATTTAGAAAATTATTTATATTACTTAAAATATTATTATTTCAGTACCTATTAACATATGTTAGCTATGGTTTCTTTCAGAAATTATTTAAAACCTATTTTTTGTTGTTTTTTTTAGGTGATACTTGGCAATACACAGGGGTTACTCCTGGCTCTGCACTCAGGAATTACTCCTGGCAGTGCTCAGAGGACCATATGGGATGCTGGGAATCGAACCCAGGTCAGCCTCATGCAAGGCAAATGCCCTACCCACTGTGCTATTGCTCCAACCCACTATTTAAAACTTTTTTAGCCAAATTTTTTTTAATGATCTATGTTTCAACTTCTCTATAAAAAATCAAGCTATATCTTTCATTCTTCTAGGATTTTATAACAGCAAAGAGAATATTTGTTGAAAGTGAGTCTTAGAAAAAGTTTTTAAGGAAAAAATTGGGGCTAGAAAGATACTACAGCAGGTAGGGTTTTTGCCTTACATGCAGTCAGCGAAGGTTCAATCCCCAGTGAAATAGCGGCATATGGCCCCATGCCCCAAATTTTAAAATGTATACAGAACTCAAAGACAAAGAGACTAAAATTCTTTAGTCTTTCTTTACATTTCCTAGTAGTTAATGAATCTAAATGGCTGCTGATACTTAAAATTGGAAGACGTGATCATTTAACACAGACCGACCTATTTTGCTTCTCCGTAAATCACGCACAGGTGTTGGCCTCTTTCCTCGCTCTACTTCTGTCTCCTTCTGTTCGTCTGCACGTGACTCAAATGGGATAGATATTGCGGGCTGTTGTTGCCAGACTTTGTACTAGTTTTGGTGAGTGGGAAGGTTGGAAGAAGGAAGAAATGAGGGCATTTCTCTCCTTCTCTCTGTCCTTTCATTTCTCAGGCCACAGAGTCAACAATTCTCTGAGCCTAGTTTCTGTCCCCACATACTCGCCTGATGCTTCTAGAACACGAACTTCTCACTCTCTCACTTCAGTACAGCAAGAGAATGACTTCCAGCTCTACTAACTATCCTCTTTAGGTGCCTCTTTCTCCCTTCATTTATTTTATTTGTTTTTTCCATCACTTAATTAATCAATTCCTGGTATTGTTTGGAAAGGAAATGATAGAATGCTATCTGGTCTCTCTTTTCTAGACAGTCTGTACAACATATACATATACATGCACATATAATCTGATTCTGACTTCATCAACCACTCCTTCCTAGGAAATCATCATGGATATTTTGAAGAAAATCACAGAAACCACATTTCTGTATCAAAATGTAGCAAATTAATCCTACCATGGAATTCCATGTTGGTCGGAGACAGATTGATCAGTAGATGCTGTAACTCCTGTGCTCTGAAGATCCTGTCCACTTTCAACCCACCACAATGTCATTGGCTGAGAGGATATATTCTGCAGGCAGAACAGGATAAAAGCCTGAGAGTAAAGGTGGAGGGTTAGAAAGGCTTCCTCACTCCGGGAATGCTCAATCAATTCTCTTACTCATTGTTTCTTTCTCCAACTTCTGAAAAGGAAAAACATTATAGAAAACCACAGTTTTGTCACGCATGAATTTCTAAAATGTCCCCGAGGAACAGTAAGATAGTCCATAAAGGTTAAAAATATTCAAAAGCATAGAAACATTGTTCACAAAAATAGTCAGCAATGTCAGATATTCATGGGCCTCATTAAAATGGAAACCTGTAAGATATTGAGGTAAAACTATAACTGGAAAATCAAAGGTTTTACAGTGTCTTAGTAAATAATAATTCTATCCAGAAACAATCCAAACCATGCTCAAGGGCCCTCTCCACACGTTTAGACAAGCCTCACGCATGAAGGAACTGGCAGAGGAACCCAGGTGTGTGGAACCTGGGGCTGAGACCTCCAAGCTTGCTCGGATTGGGACTGGGCCTCTTCTACCCAGATTTCCTATTTCCCAGTAGCTAGGCAGTCACACTCAGGGACTGCCCCTGGCGCCATGTAATCCCACCAATGGCCAACATCCAGAGACTTAAAACCAAGCTCCTGGAAGCCTGTGACTACTTTGTGGCCACACAACATCTTATAACCTAGTTCTTCCTCTGGTTATAATGATGGGTCTCATTCCCCTGACCCTGAAAGAGCCTCCATGCGGCATTGTTGGAAAGGACAAGCAGAGAGAGGCTGCTAAAATCTCAGGACTAGGACGAATGGAGATGTTACTGAGACTGCTCAAGAAATTCGGCAATCAACAGGTTAATGATAATGATGGTGATGATGATGATCCAGACACAATAATGACTTTATCCAGAAACTCAGGTTCTTACCTGCACCATGTGGTCCCCTGAGCATCACAGGCAATGACCCTTGAGCACAAATCAAGTTATAGATCCCTGGTATCCCAAGATGTAGCCCCCAAGCATGCCTGAACTGTTATCTGATTCATGTAAAGACTATAGGGCATATCCCTTCTAAAGGGATATTCTCTACGGACCTGTAATCTGCTATCCCAGGCTGTGGCCATCTTTCTCAACAAAGTCACAGCAAGTATAGATTCTTCCAATAGCAAGTATTCATTTCGAATTGCTTGAATGTGAGATTTCATGGGACATGGAAGTTCCTTTACTTAAATCAGAAAATTGTGGGCAAAAAGGGACAAGTTGCTAATGCTAACATAAGTCTATCCCTTAACCTCATAATGAAAAGAAAAACCTATATAATTTAACATACTCTTCCCCCCCATTGTATCTGGGTTATTTTATTTATTGTTTGTTTGTTTGTTTGTTTGCTAGCCAGAGATTTTCAGGACTTACTCTTGGCTATGCACTCAGGGATCACTCATGGCAGGATCAGGAGGACCATATGGGGTAACAGCAAGGATCAAACTCAGGTCAGAGGTGTGTAAGGCAAATGCTCTACCCACTATACTATCTCTCTAGCCCATAAACCAAAATTTTGACATTAGAAGAGAGAATTATCTCAGGGAACTCAAAACTGGACATGACATGGAAGTATCCAGGATCTCTGGAGCAAGCCAGTGTCCCTATGGGATCCACCTCCACTTTTAGGTCCCTATTTTTTGCCCCATTGCCTTTAGCCCCTGCACACCTGAGCGTCCTTCAGCATGGCTGTCCTAGTTACAGTGCTCAGAATTAAAGAACAACACTTCCAAAGGTAAAAGTGGCCAATTTTCATTCAGAAACAAACTTCAGAGATATGGTTTCATTTCTGAGTAGAATAAAGGTTTTGTTTTTGTTTTGTTTTTGCTTTGTTTTTCATGATTGGACTTCAGTCCTATAAATTCCCGTCCCTTCACCAGTGTACATTTCCTACCACCAACGCCTCCAGTTTCCCTTCTCCACCCTGAGCCCCACTTCTATGGTTGGCATTTTTTCCGTCTCTCTCTCTCTCTTTAAAAATATTGTTTAATTATATTAATTGTTAAATTATTTTAAAATTATGAGTAATTACACTCCTATATTAGCATGTGGCTGACCCAGGTTCGATTCCTCTGTCCCTCTCGGAGAGCCCGGCAAGCTACTGAAAGTATCTCACCCTCATGGCAGAGCCTGGCAAGCTACCCTACCCGTGCCGTATTTGATATGCCAAAAACAGTAACAAGTCTCACAATGGAGACGTTACTGGTGCCCGCTTGAGCTAATAGTTGAGCAATGGGATGACAGTGATACAGTGATTAGATCCCTTCATTTAAGCATAGATATTGATTTACCATAAGAAAATAGCTATAGAAAATGGTTTATACTTCGTTCCTAAAGCTAAAGGGAAAGCTGATCTCAAAGGTAAGTTTGAGTTTTCTCATTTATAGAAAAAACAGAAGTCTGCAATTTCAGAACTGCAAGAAGGTCTAGGAGCTGAAGAGATAGTTTTGAGGTCAAGTCACTTGCCTTGCCCAATAACCCCAGTTTGAACCTCAGTACTGCACATGGCTCCCCCAGGCACCCCCAGGAGTGACCAAGGAGCAGAGCATGGAGGAAACCCTGAGCACACTGGGTGTGTCCTAACCCCTGAGACCCTCCCTTCCAAATATAGGTTTCATTTAGCATGGCAGGGCTGGAGCAATAGCACAGTGAGTAGGGCGTTTGCCTTGCATGCAGACGACCCGGGTTCAATTCCTCCACCCCTCTTGGAGAGCCCGGCAAGCTACTGAGAGTATCTCGCCCACATGGCAGAGCCTGGCAAGCTCCCCGTGGTGTATTCGAGCAAATAGATGAGCAACGGGACGACAGTGATACAGTGATCTAACATGGCAAGTAGTATTCTGTGTTTTTCAGAGAGTTGCTCTAATACAGCCCACAAGCTCTCTGCTTACAGTGAGACAGACAACATGAGGCGAAATCCATATCTCTGCAGTTTCCTCTTGATGGATGGCTTTGTGCTTGCAATCAGTGACACTCTGTTCTTGAGACTTGTCATAAAGTAATTTGACATATTACTGATCTTTGATTCATCACATATGATAATATAAATCCATATATAACAATGCAAACATACTTTATATGCGTAAATATATTTGAGATAACTTTTAAAACTATGAGACAGGTCACATGACAAGTGGAGAAAGTTTTATATATATCACTGTCATCACTGTCATCCCATTGCTCATCAATTTGTTCGAGCGGGCACCAATAACTTCTCCATTGTGAAACTTGTTGCTACAGTTTTGGGCATATTGAATACAACACGTGTAGCTTGCCAGGATCTGCTGTGGGGGCGAGATACTCTTGGTAGCTTGCCAGGCTCTCCGAGAGGGATGGAGGAATCAAACCCAGGTCGGGTGCATGCAAGGTAAACGCCCTACCCGCTGTGCTATCGCTCCATATATGTGTGTGTGTGTGTGTGTGTGTGTGTGTGGGAAAAGGACTTCTCCATTCTTATCATTCCGATTGTTTCTACTGATTTACCAACTAAAAACTCAATTGAATCTTTCTTCAATTTTGTTGAAAGCAAAGATCTGCAAATTAGCAGGTTAGAAAAATATGCAATTTTGCTCATTAGTGTCACTCACAATTTCAGCTCTGACAAAACTATTCTGTCAAGGTTCTTCAATGCATACTGGAATATTTATAAATTACATGAACTTTATGCATAGTAAGATTGTGACGGGAAGGACATGTAGCTGATTTTGGAATGTGGAAAATAGAAGTTGCAAAATAAGTGGAAAATAGGCCCTCCTGATGTGCTACGGTCTTTCTCTGGTCACCCGTTCTCAGCCAGAGTACACATTGAGTGTAGAATTCAGAAAGGATTATTTTAAACTCTCCCTGTTCTTAAAAGTGGTTGTGTAGCATTCCAGTGTTTAGTGATTACAGCCACTGTATTAGCTCATTTCGTTCTTTTTGTTTGTTTGTTCAGGCCACACCTGCTGGTGCACAGGGTTTACTCCTGGCTCGGCACTCAGGGATCACTCCTGATGGGGCTCAGGGGAACCATTTGAGGTGCCAGGGCTCACACCCAGGTCAGTCACTTGCAAGGCAAATGCCCTAATCCATACCTGTGCTTCTCTAGTGAAAAAGATAGCAAGATAAAGCATGAGATTTTGAGCTCAAAGTGGGAAAATTGTGATTTAAAGTTTAAAAGATTGTACATAGTATGAGGCACATTACACAATTTCTTTTAGATTTGAAGTACTATTTGATACTATTGATCATCCGGATGTCCAATATATCAATACATTTTTTTGTTTGGAGGCAATTTAAGTGTTTTTACTTTTTACAGAATTTCATTTGGTACCTTTTTATGTTTATAACAATACAAAACTCTTTTATCAGAGCATTCATCTTGTTGAACACAAAATTATTATTCTGCCATTGGAAATATTTAACATCTGAATCTTAGCTCCATTACCTATAAAATGCAGAGCACAATGCCGATGTTCTAGTTAGGAATTAAAAGTGTGTTCTACATGAACATAGTGAATAAGATCATCCTTCGGCTCAAATAGCAATCTATAGCAAAGTATTTATGCCATTGTGTTACATGCACAACACGCACAAAATACATGCACAATGCAAGAATTGGGAAGTTGGTTTGAGTAGGGCACTTTCTCATCTAGAGGCAGGGACCCTTTTGGTCATGTGATTAAAGTAGATGGATAGGAAACTATTTGTTAGTAATATTGCAATTTTGTGAAGGGAAGAAGAGCAGTTATTCTCCTAGCTTATCAGTTATCCACTGTGTCCTACCAATTTTCTTGTTCCTGCGCAATCACAATTGGGGCTACATCTCTAACTATAAAGATAAGGATGTTGGTTTGCACAGAAGTGAAGGCTTAGGAATAGTCTAGTACATTAAAGCCACTTGAATTTTCTTTTATTTTTTGAGTGACTACTTTAAATATTTACTTCCATTCTCTAGAATATTATTGTCGTGGATGCATTTTAAGCTTTGCTTTAATGTTAGTGTTATTCAAGCAAAAGTTACCCATACTGCCAGCTATGGGCGCATGTACTTCACACTTCACTAAGCACAGCTGAATTTCTAACTAAAGCAACACTAACTCAACAATAGCACAGTTAGAATCCCTGGCTCCTGGGACATCAAAGGACAAATATCATGGGACATTTGGGAAAGGAAGGATTTCACTGCATGTAGGCTAGCAGAAGTTTGACTCTTGCCTCAGATAAAAAGTTAAATATTAAATGCATAGGTTTATGTAACCATACATTAAAAGGTGTGCAGGATGCTCATGTGGCTGTGCATAGATTTGAATACATTGCTCTCGTTCAAATAGATCATTTTGTTCCTCACCCAGAAACTTACATCTTTTCCTACAAAATACCCTTACTTTATCCCAAAGTCTCTGACCAGTCAGCATTATGCTCATGAATTAAGAACGTGTTGGTTTCCTTTTCTTCAGGAATGGGAGGATTGTGCCATACCGGATGTGTCTCAGGCTTACCCATGATTCTGTGTTCAGGGATCTTTACTAGCAGTGCTCACAGCCCCTAGAAATTGAACACAGATTGGCCCTCGGTCAGATTCCCTCTGGACCGAGCATGTGGACAAGGACCGGAGCCGGGATTCTCTCTATAGGATCTGGCCACAGGGACTCCTTTGAGTGTGGATGTGGGATTTATAATCGAACAGGAACAGAGGATGTTTGGCCACTGCTACTGGGTCTATGCAAAATGGCCTCTTAGTGAATGTAGATGAAGGAGGCCCAATCCACGAGGACCCTCCTGCCTGACCTTCCCCACTCTCCAGCCCTCAGCTTTCTTTAATAAGTGAATTAATGTGCTTAGATTATATATAAATTATTTATATGTTTTGCATATGTTATATCTCTGTAACAAGTATTGTGGTTAGCAATAAAATTTTATCTCTTAATTTTTCCAAGAAGTCATGCATAATATTAAAAGTGATTTTCAGAAATTCATCCACTCATAAGCATATTTTAAGATTTTCATGCTTTGACATTGTTATTTACAAGTTCTGCATTACTTTAATGACCTGCTCTCTACAAATATAATTTAGAGGTAACAATACTGCCTGTATGCTAGGGGAAAGATGTGTTAATTGGTAAATTCAGCCTTCCTAGCCTTAAACCTATGGTAGCTGTATCACTGTATCACTGTCACCCCATTGCTCATCAATTTGCTCGAACGGGCACCAGTAACGTCTCCATTGTGAGACTTGCTATTACTGTTTTTGGCATATTTAATGGGCCACGGGGAGCATGCCAGGATCTGCCATGTGAGCGGGATACTCTCTGTAATTTGCCGGAGTCCCAGAAAGGGTCAGAGGAATTGAACCTGGGTTAGCCGCGTGCAAGGCAAACGCCCTACCCGCTGTGCTATTGCTCCAGCCCAAGGTAGCAGTAGTGGAGGAAGAGGAATTGGAGTTAGGCAAATACAGAGTGCAGCCTGGGTAGATTGCCTTACCACCACGTGTTTACATGTCAGACAAAGGCCAATATAGGTTACCACGAATAAAAGCATGTTAATGGATAGAAAAGAGCACACCTGAAGAATTTTAAATACTTTCCCACAGGATAAAGTAAGCTTGAAGGAAATGAAAAAATCAGCCTGAATGAGGAGTTGAGTTTACATGTCATTAGGGTTATTTTTATTTAATTTAAGAATTCTATTCATTGTAGTTTAGGTAGTTATGATAATGTTAAGGCTTATGGTATTAATATGCAAAACTATTTGACACACAGCGGCCGAGCTGGGTTCGATTCCTCCATCCCTCTCCGAGAGCCATGCAAGCTACCGAGAGTATCTCACCCACATGGCAGAGCCTGGCAAGCTCCCCGTGATATATTTGATATGCCAAAAACAATAGCAACAAGTCTTACAATGGAGGTGTTACTGGTGCCCGCTCGAGCATTTGATGCACAATGGGAAGACAGTGATACAGTGCTACTTGACACCACCCAAATGCCCAGGACCCTCCGGTGTTATGCCTGTTTATCTACTAGGCTGGACTTCTTCCTAATAGATACTAGGCTGGACTGTTTGGTAATTGCTTCTTAATTCCAATGCCCAGGGGTCATTGTCTAGTACTATCACTTTTCTTGTTTTTTCTCTCTGTATTTCACAAAGAGTGAGATCAGGAAATGTTTATCTCACTGAACATGCTCCCCTCCAATTCCATGCAGACTGTTGCAAACTGATCTCATTTTTTCTTACAGTTCCCATTATCTACATACCACAACTTCTTGATCCAGTCCTCTGTAGCCAGATGTTTGGCTTGTTTCCACATCCTTACTCTTGTGCTAGGTACAACAATAAAAATAGGTGTTCGGATATATTTTTTAATGAATGTATTTGTAACTGGGGGATGGATGCCGAGAAGTGGTACTCCTGGTTCATATGGAAGTCCTATCCTTACTTTTTGGAGAAATCACCATAGTGCTTTCCATAGAGGTTAAATGAGATGCATTCCCAACAACAGAGAACCTTTCTCACAGCATCCCTGCCAATACTGGCTGTTTCTGACCTTTTTGATATATGACATTCTCACTGGTATGAGATGATGGCTCTTTGTTTTGATTTTCATTTCCCTAATAATAAGTGACAGTGAATACTTTTTTATGTCTACTAGTTCATTAGGCATGTTTTATATTCAGTATTATATATGCCACAAAGACTTTATATTACAATATTTTACATTAAAACTAAAGAGCATACTTTAACTGATCACTAAAAGTGATTTAGAATTCATCAGAAATAATTAAAACATATTATTATTTGTCTTTTTAAATTGAGATGGTAAATAATTAACAGGATCTCCTTGATTCACCCTCACTAAATTGCTTTATGGATAAAATAAAACAGATAATATTTCTGGTATCATTGTGTTGCTCATAAAATACCCAGAAGGAGCCTGAAAACTTTTGAATCTCAGGAAAATATGCCCTGTGAGTAGATGCAGATCGTTTCTTCTTTTCTAGTAACTAAACATTTAGCTCTTTGGAACTTTCACCTACTGGATATGTTTCTAGCAATGTGGCAATCCCAACCAATCCAGTTGGGCCAAGCAAAAGCCAAATGTCTTAAAAATAATGATTTAATCAGAAACAGAACACTCAAGCAAAGCCAATCCATTTTCTTCTATAAATTGATACAAACCATGAATGAAAGGAGCTCCCTTTTCTGCGAGTGGGGATTCAGCAGGTAATGAATCTACTCCTTCCAAGATTAACGCTGATGCCACATTGAAAATGTGCATTCGAGGCCAAGACAGAGGAAAGTAGAACCAACAGATAAAGAAAACGAAAATGATTTCCTAGATGGAGTTAAATCCTAAAGCAGCATTGGCAATTAGAATTAATATTTTTATTTGCCAATAAATTTTATTTTCTTGTTGAATTGATTTAATTGAACTTCTGACTCTAAAAAGTAAAAAGGATCTATAATGTAAAAGTTGATCAAGACTACTTAATAGACAAACACAAGCAAGCTCTTCAATCTAAAAGATGTAAACTTGGGCTGGAGCGATAGCACAGCGGGTAGGGCATTTGCCTTCCATGCGGCCGACCTGGGTTCAATTCCCAGCATCCCATATGGTCCCCCAAGTACTGCCAGGAGTGATTCCTGAGTGCCGAGTCAGGAGTGACTCCTGAGCATCGCTGGGTGTGACCCAAAAAGAAAAAAAATCTAAAAGATGTAAACTTATAAAATATCCATAGCAGTCTATTTTACGTATCTTGTTAAGCATCTTAATAGAATATTCTATGATATGTGTTTATTCTTATTTATTTATTTTTTTGTGGGTCACACCTGGTGATGCACAGGGGTTACTCCTGGCTCATGCACTCAGGAATTACTCGTGGAAGTGCTCAGGGAACCATATGGGATGCTGGGAATCAAACTAGTGTAGGCCATGTGCAAGGCAAATGCCCTACCCACTGTGATATTGCTCCAGCCCCTATTTGTTTATTTTAAATGATCTTGGGAGACTCTATCAACAAAAATACCTGTCTCTAATTAGAATTGATGCAAGAAATTTGTTCTCTCTCTCTCTCTGTCTCTCTGTCTCTCTCTTTCTCTTTGGAACCATGTGAAGGAATGGAAAGATGATTAAAAACATAAATTTTGAGCAAGGGTTTACAACAAAGTTATCTTTTACTCCCCAGGAGACTTTAAAGAAATCAATTAACCCTTGGTGTTTCTTTTTCTTCTCTGTACTGACTATAGAAACTGTTTCTATAATATAAGGCCCAGAGATTTCATGTGTCAATTATTGTAGGAAGTTTGGAATCATGTTGGGAATACAATAGACAGTGTGTGAATACTGAAATTATAGTATAATTTTATATAGTATAATATATAGTATCATTATATATACCTATATATAATATACCTATATATGCCTATATAGAGGTATAATTATATATGCCTATATATACATATAAATACCTATATATAATTATATATATAATTATAATACACTATTTTCTAGGTCTTAAAATGAAATATGCTCTTAGTTAAATGCAAAGGCAATACTGCTGAGGTTGTAAATATAATTTCTATTAAATGGTGAGTTTTGGATTAATGATGTTTATGTAGCCTATTTCTGACCCTTTGAATTCTGTTTATTCAGTTACTTAGATGGGTTTTTTCAGTTATTTTATATGTTTTAAAAGTTATTATCCAAATGTGCATAATTGCTCTGAATAATTTGACAACTTAATTGCTGGCTAAGAACTTTATCGAAGAAAGACTAGAGGAACCACTAATTTATTCAGAATCCAGAAGTCTGTTGAAATAATTATACTGGCCCTTCCATCATAAACTCTGACATAGGAAAGTGACTTGAACAGGACTTCACAAATTTTTAACAATAAATCAATGAAAAGAAATAAGCTATTTATAAGTTCAGCAAATAAACAGCAGTCCAATGTAATTAAGCCTCAGTCCAAAAATTGTATTTAGAAATAAATTGCAATATGTCTCAGATGATCAACTTGGCATTTTAATATTTTCAAAAGTGAAGAAAGAAGACTAAATATTTAGAGGAAGCAAAGAAAATTGTATTGTCTTATACCATTTATTTTATTTAAAATAAGACATCTCAATTTCTTACTTAGAAAGTAAGTGCAATGCTTTCCCTGTTAATGCAAATTCTGCCTTAAAAACACAAATAATTCTAATCAGTCATTTTTTAATCATGTGATGTGATTACACTTAGTATTTCACCATTTTCCCTAGACAAGTGGTAATTATCAGATCCCTGCTATGAATGACACTATTTCTATTTTATAATCAGTAAACCGGAACTTAGTATGGCCAAAAAAAAAAAAAAAGAAAAGGTCTAAAATGATTCGAAAACAGCATGGATTGGAACACAGTTTTAAATCCAGGGAAATCGTCCCTTAAAATGTTGCTATTTGCTACCCCATGTCCATTCTTTACCCCAGGGTTTACCCTTGTTTCCATCTTGATTCTGGCCATCAGTAAAGGGCGTAGTTTGACTCACTTGATGGTGACATTTCCCTGCCTCAAACAACTGTCCCAGACAGAGTCTTTTCAATTCTGTGCCTTAAGAATTGGTGGGATCTCATTTGGCAAGGGGAAGTGATGGTGGTGGTGATGAGGGGGGAGGGAGGGCAGGGATGGGGTTAGGAATCCTGTGTTACACTTAGTTAATGCAGGAAGAGAGCTGCAGGCAAATATTTCTTCCTTTGAGCATAGCAGACAGTTGTGAGATGTTTTACACACTGCTCAGAAGATGGATGCCCCGTTACCTGAAACAGTAAGGATCTCGGTAACTGCCCTTTCTCTTGACTTCTCCTGTCTCTGTATCTGATCCTTCTCTTACTGCTCCTGTCAGGCTGCTTCTCCAGTAGTCACAGACCAACAAGTCCTTTTGACAGACTCTGCTTTCTAGATCATCTCAGCACGAGTTTCAGACCCACCCAAAGAGTAGCAGGTGGCCGGGTTTCAAGTCCACAAAGCAAACCTGATATCAAGAACTAAGAAAGGACAGAGCACCCTATTTTAGATTCACAAAATGTAGATATAGCGGAAAGTATTCACTGTTCTAATCATAGGAATTTACCATCAGAATATTCTTTCTTGTACAGATGAGAAAATGATGAACATTTTGAGTCTCTTGGACAGACAGACAGACACACACACACACACACGCACATACATGCAATCTCCATTGGGATTCCATGTTTATGATTTATCATATATTTTTTATATATTTTTTTGCTTTCTGTGTCACACCCAGCGATGCTCAGGGGTTACTCCTGCATTCAGGAATTACTCCTGGTGATGCCTGGAGGACCATATGGGATGTGAGGGATCGAACCCCGTTCAACTGCATGCAAGGCAAATGTCCACTCACTGTACAATCATTTTCTACTGGCATGTGAGTAGGACCTCATACTCTAATTTGATTAGTTGTTATGCTGATTATTACTAAATATCAATAAAACAACTCACCAAGATAAAATTAATGTCCATTATCAATCTTTATTATTGTTTCCACTTATAAATCTGGGATTATAGTATCTAGTTCACACAGAAAATGTAATGAGCATATTGCAGAAGCCTCTAGGATTAGAGTTTGATATATTTAATTATTGAAATATGTAAAAATATTCATAATTTTTTTATTTGTACAGAGTGGAACCTTTAGTTACATTTGCTATGCAGTGTTCATAATACCATTAAAATTAAATAATAATAGAATTAAACAGTACATACTATTGGTCAAGCACTGTGCTTAGAACTTTCCATGAATTTTGTCATTTAATACCATGATTCATATTACTCCTATTTCACATGCACAATGGAACAAGAACAAAGAAGTATGTTATTTGCTAAGGACACACAACCGGCATGATCAAACAAGTCTAACACAACAACCCAAGCTCTCAAGTAGATACTTAAGAACATCACTATATTATTAGTTGATTTAAAAAAGCCTAAGTTCTAATGAAAATCAATAGAATAAAAACAACTAATAGTGTGTTCTAATTATACAAGCTGGAAAAATTTGCAAATTAATGAGAGTTATGTTCTCTAATCAATATAGATTACTTGTGCTTTGTATATTATAAATATCAAAAATTTAAGCTAAGAATCAACCAAAGGCAATTTTAAAACTTGTGGGTCATTAAATAAAACCTTGAAACTGAGTAGACATGTTTCCAAAGACATCCAGATAGCTCACAGGCAAATGGAAAAAATGCTTATTACTTACTATCAGGGACATGCATATGAAAACTATGGTGAGATACGACCTCACATCAGTGAGAGCAACGTACATATATTTATTTTAAAAAATGAAAAATAATATGGTATTGAGGAAAAGAAACTCACCTATACTATGGGGAAATGTAAACTAATTCAGCCTCTATGGAAAACAATAAGGAAATCTATGAAAATATTTAAAGTATGCCTGCTATATTATTGAGCAATTTCACTCCTAGGTATTGACCCAAAGAACGCAAACATAAAAGTCTCTCTCTCTCTCTTTCTCTCTCTCTCTCTCTTTCTCTCCCTCTCTCTCCCTGCAACTGTTTTTACAATAGCTAAGATATGTTGTGGTGGGGGCAAGGGTAGTGCTCACCAGCAGATGAATAAACCAAGAAGGTGTGGCAGTGTTCACAATGGAACTGTAAGCTCTAAGAAAAAGGTGAACTCTTGCTCTTTGTGACAATTTGCATAGACACAGGAGGGGGGTCATGCTAAGTGAGGTAAGTTAGAAGGTGAAAGATAAGCATCTTATTATTTCAATCGCATGTGGTCTATAAAGAATGAGAGTAGGGAACAAACATAGTCAGATAAAATAAATGAACCTGTTAGTCTGACTGCAGAACTGAGATTACCGGGGTGGGGATGTGAGGGTGAGCGCGGGAGCGAGAGGGTGAGAGTTAAAGACAGAGGAACTTACAGGAAGCATGTGTGTGCTTGGGTGAGGGGCATGGTGTGGTAATACGTTTGAATAAAATGCACCCCATTGAACACTCAGTGCTTTAAACCAACTTTGTTTCAACATAAAAAGTTGGTAATTAGGGCCCAAGACAGTACAATGGTCGAGGGGCTTGCTTTTCACACAGCTCATCCTAATTTGATTTCCAGCCTGGAGCCAGAAGTAAGCCTTTAGCCCTTAGTACTGCCATGTATGGCCCCCAAATGAACAAACAATGATGACAAATAAGTATAAATGATTACTAGAATGTTTTCAAATGTGTTTAGCAATAACATACAGAAATAGTCTCTAACCAGTAAAACAAAGAGATGCCGCTTGCATGATTCTTTGGCATTGCTTTTTATTGTCTTTTACTCTGGAATTAATATTGTTTCTCTTAAGTGTCATTCTACTGCTGGAAACTGAGTTATTCCTAAAGCAACGGTTCTTAATCGTGAGCATTCTGTAATTATCCATGAAGCTTGAGAGCATTCTGCTACCTTGATTTAGACTGAACAGGTGTGGGGTGTGTTCCATGTATCTAGAGTTTTATAAGCTTTTTATATATTTATCCTGTGCATCTGGGCTTGAAAACCATTATCTAAAGTATGCCACAGGAAAATGTATTTTTCAGAGCTTTGCATTGCTTCTTTATGAAAAATAACATTCTGGGTGACTTATCTTGATTCTCAAGAGACAAATGAGCAAGTTGCACTCTGCACTGTGGACCTCTTTGCTACTCCTTGTAAACTGCACCCACTAGTGTCACTGTATCACTGCCATCCCCTTGCACATCAATTTACTTGAGCGGGCAACAGAAACATCTCCATTTGTCCCAGCCCTGAGATTTAAGCAGCCTCTCCTTACTTGTCTTTCCAAACAACTGGAGGCTCTTTCAGGGCCAGGGGAACGAGACCTGGTATGTTACTGTATTTGGCATATCAAATAGGTCGCGGGGAGCTTGCCAGGATCTGCCAATAATAATAATCACTGTATCACTGTATCACTGTCATCCCATTGCTCGTCAATTTACTCGAGCGGGCGCCAGTAACATCTCCATTCATCTCACAAGTAATCCAGCTTAATCCCAAGGGATCTCAGGGACCTCACAGAGTTTCACTATTAGAGCAGAATGACTCACAACTTCTCTTGCTCTGCAAATAAGCAGTCTCCCTATTCAGAATGCAACTTAAACCATCAGATGCTATTTTTTCAGAATGAATTTGATACTAGGGAATAAGTTTTTGCAGTTATATGTGGTCATAACAAAGTCCAGTTATTCAGTTTTAGGTAGCTAGGTTTTTCTGAGCAAAAAGATATATTCAACAAGGCCAGATTCCTAGATTCTATGATGATCCAATGTATAACAACTGATTTCAATACTTATTTTATTTGGAAAATAGTGGTTGTGTTAGAGCAGACATTCTTGGAATAATTTTTTTCAAATTTACATATTTCTGAGGAATCTTAGAATAGTGCAAATACATGGAATATCCACTATGTTTGCTCTCCCCTTACTTTACATTGTAGAAAACAAATGAAAAGGTACATATTCTGCAATTCCTTCAGAAAGCTGGTTAAGAGAAGCAGGTTAAGGTTTGTCTTTCCCCCACCACCCAATATCTTTACTTAATTTTCTAAAAATCAATAAAAATGATCTGGAATAATTAAGTCATTTAGGAATTATCTTTTGTCAATTTCTATAAGTTATATGTACTATAGAACACATCTATACTCAGGTAGATTTACACATGCAGTCAAGAAAACTGCATATCAAAAGCCATGCATTAGGACATGATTTTGTAGGACTTGTGAACCTGGAATCTGAATAGGATGGTCTTGGCAGGAAGGGTAAATTGTTAATCAGTGGCCTCCCTGGGAAGTGTCTACTGTGATCTGCTTTCCGTGGTCTTGAAATGGGTGTGTCTGAATAAACTGAGTCTCTGATGTACATCAGGGTTCGGTAGTGCTTCTCAGAGTTGCCGCAAGTATATTTGAAAAATTTGGTTTCTGTCTCAATTCTCTTCATTCTTTTTTAATTATTATTGCATCACAGTGAGATGCAGTTACAAAACTTTCTTATTTGAGTTTCAGTCATACAATGATCGAAGGCCCATCCCTCCACCAGTGTACATTTTCTGCCACCAGTGTTCCCAGTATCTCTGCCCACTAACCCATCCCTCTCCCTGCCTCTATGGAAGACAATTTCCCTCTTACTCTCTCTCTCTCTTTCTCTCTCTCTTCTTTATTTTCTTTATTCTTGGCACTGTTTTAGTTCCACTCTTACAAACTAGTTGTTAGTGATAAACAATGTAGGCAAGACGTGTAAGGTTGTCACTATAAATGGAATTCATTAGGCAGCCAACTAGAACCTGTCGATTTTTCAGTGTCAGGTCCTCTGATTACATTCTGACATACTCTTTTGATATTAGACATTGTGCTTTGCATAATTTTCATGGGAGACAGAAACTAAGTGATTCTTGAGGATGCTAATGCCTCAAAAAGGCTTTTTCTAATTATGCTGTCTAAGATAATACACTTCTAAAATCTGGTATGTGAATTAAAACATGACTCTTCACTATTCCTTTATTCAATTTTATCTACAAATCATTTATTATTTGAAGTACCCTAATTGTACATTAATTTTTAATCTTTAAAAATAGGATCTAAAATAAGATCTTCGAGATTGATTCCAACATAGCACCTACCACACAATAGGTAACTAATAAATACTTGCTGATTAAATAAAATAAAATAGTCATAAAATATGATCATTCGATTCAACTTGTTTGTAAAGGCATCACAAATCTTATTAAATATGCTTTATCACTGTCATCCTGTTGTTCATCGATTTACTCGAGCGGGTGCCAATAACGTCTTCATTCATGCCAGCCCTGAGATTTTAGCAGCCTCTCCTTACTCGTCTTTCACGATGATTGGAGGCTTCTTTCAGGATCAGGTGAATGAGACCTATTATTGTTACTGTTTTTGGCATATCAAAAATTCCATGGGAAGCTTGCCAGGCTCTGCTGTGCAGGCGGGATACTCTCAGTAGCTAGCTCTCCGAGGGGCATATATATTTATTTCCCTCTATGATAATGTGTCACGCAGCCGCAAAGCGCTGTCCAGGAATATGTTCACTCATGTGTGAGGCTTGGACTAAGCATGTGGAAAGCGGCTTGAAGCATGGCAGCAGCTGGGTAGTGGAGGTTGGCTGCCGGGGCTGGGTCCCTTGGAGTGGGGAAGCCTCTCACCTGCCCCCTCCTAGGTGCCTCAGTGAAAACAGCCTGGCGCAGAGTCCGGTGGCATGGTTATGGGGGCCTCATTTTGTGCTCCCTTCCTGGAGAAGCAGCTGTGAGTTCTGGAGCGTGACTGATGAGGAGATTATCTGGTGCCGGAAGGAGGTGGCTTATGGGTGTGACCCCCAGGTCCCCGGAGACTGGGCTAAGCAGGCAAAGGATCTCTGTTCCCACATCCCATTGAGCCATAAGTCCAAGATCACAAAGTTCTGCATTTACCAAGTAGGCAAATATGCTTTATATAATCTGAAAATACCTTTTAGCTTTATCAGTTTTGCTACTATAAAGTATAGATAACACGGTATCTTGATTTTCTTTTTCAATGAATACAAAAGAAAAGTAACAGAAAATTGTAAAGGAAAATGACTTTTAGTTTGAGAGCTTGATTGTGAATATTTAAAACACATTATTTATAAAATTAGGTAAGACAGTCTATAAGCATCACCAAAATAAAATGATTATAAAAGTTTCAGAGAGCAGGAGAGATTGTAAAGCAGGCAGGATGCTTGTCTTGCAAGGGACCAAGTTGACCTCTTCTCCCCTGCACCCCCAAAAGTATCGTGAGCACCATCAGGAGTGATCCTTGAGTATGGAGCCACGAGTCAGCCTGGAGCACACATGTATAAGGTGCTTTCCTTGCACGCTATCAAAACTGGCAGCCTGAGCACCACCAGGAGTAATTCCTGAGTGCACAGCCTGAAGCCAGTCTAAGCACAGTCAGATTTGGCCCCAAATCCTCACCCACCAGAGAAACAGAACCAAAAGTACTCCTGTGACATATTAGATCATTTTTTACATCTATGACAAATGAGATTCTTGAACTATGAGGGTATGCACTTGGCAGTTGCCACTTTCCTATTCATCTTAATTTTTCAAACGTAGGTTTGGGAGGACGAAAGGAAGCGAAATTTCCAGACTCCCTCCCACCCCCCACACACGCTTCCTCCTCTCTCTACCATACTGAACTCAGTTATGTAGAGCAGTTCTCAGGTCCTGCTGCCTTTAGCCTTTTGCTCTCCTCTATTTGCGGGGAGGGGGGCCCGGCGGAGGGACAGTCAGAGAGTCAGCAGTACAGCTCAAATAACTAAAGGCCCATCCAAGTTCAATCACTGGCATTGGTCGGGCCTCCAGAACACCAGTGGGAGAGGCCCTCAAGCACAGAGGCAGGAGTAGTCTCTGAAAACTTAGTAGAGTCCCCCCCAAAAATCTAAAAATATTTAATCTATTTGTTTACCAAAATACCATATAGCCAAATGTATTTGTACCTTTATTAAAATATATAATTTCCACCTGTATATTGTTAAAACTGTAGCACTGTAACACTGTCATCCCATTGTTCATTGATTTGCTCGAGTGGGCACCAGTAACGTCTCCATTGTGAGACATGTTGTTAATGTTTTTGGCATATCCAATACGCCACGGGTAGCTTGCCAGGCTCTGCCATGTGGGCGGGATATTCTCAGTAGGTTGCCGGGAGGCCCCAAATCCTCACCCTCTCTGAGAGGGATGGAGGAATCGAACCTGGGTTGGTTGTGTGCAAGGCAAATACCCTACCCACTGTGCTATTGCTCCTGTCCATTTTTAAAACTAAGTTTTAAAAATCTATTTTAATAAAGATAATTTTATTCAATAACTGTTGATATGCTTTACTCTAACCACTTATAAACCGTAAAGGATTGCTAATTTGAGAAATTAATTTCATTTTTGTGCCCTGATAGCTATAATTGATATTATACCAGAAAATCATCTTATACTAAACAAGTAAACTGTAAGCATAATCAGAATCATAACTTTTGTTACTATAGTTTTGTATGTTTCTGTAATTCGACCCACTTAATTGAATTATAATTTTATGCAGCACCATTTGCCTGACATTTGCAAACATTGTTTTGATATTTTAGTGCCTAATATCTATAAAGATTGAACATGCAGAACATTAATAAGTAGGTGCTGCTCTCTTTCAACTTTGCCCACCATTTCTAACCATTTCTATATAAAGTGTAACCATAGTTTCTGTGTCTGTCTGATTAAATAGCTTCACTTGAATTTTTTTAAATCAATGCTTATTAATAATTCTGTCCACCAGGCCCAATTAAAAAGATCACTAAAATTGAAAATTTTGGTTAATTTGCCTGTTTCTTCTTCTTCTTATGGTTCTATCACAAGTGTTTTCCATGTGTTCTAATTTGGAGTGTTTAGATTGAATTTGTTCCCTACTTCAACACAGCAATAAGACCAGGCCAACCCCTCATAGTTCTGACGCAAGCAGAGACAATAAGAACCTTCATGAGCACCACACACGACCTACAAAGCTGAAAGAGGTATCGTGGGTCATAAACTGTTGGAAGTGGGGGTAGTATAGAAAAAAGAGGTCAAAGATTTTCTCATTAACAGATTTTTCCCTGGTATGAGAAGAGTCTATTTTTGGATTGAAATAGCACAAAAGAAATAGAATTTAAAAACATAGAGCAATCCTGATTAATTTATTTACATTTTGTATTCCTGAAACGGAAGGACTTCCACTCCCCCAAGCCTGGCTTGCGGAAGGGTGAAGTGCGGTGGCTGGTTGCTGGCTCGTTGTCTCCCCTGCGCTCCGGAGCAAAGGGGCAGATGTTCCCAGTCAGACTAAGACAGGTGAGTGTCCCACCCTGATTAAGGACAGGCTGGCTTGGAGCTTTCGTAAGCTCTGTGGAGAGAAGGCGTATGAATTATCTCCCAGAAGAAAGGACAAAGAACTGAACAAAACTCCTGATTAACTGCCCTGAGCCTGCCAGGCTGTATCTCCTGGGCAAGGAAACAAGAGGCCATTAGGGGCTGCCCTACTCTCCTGTTCAAAACAAGGTCATTAATAATGTTTACCAAATAGCCACTGTGGGTTATTTTAGGTAGGCTGCATATTATGTCCTAAGTCAAATAATGTTGTGCCTTGCAACAAATTATTTAAGAAAATGGTAGAATTAGACATCCGTGTGTTTGCTTTTTAAATCATCCATAGGCATATTGACAGCGGCAAATTCAATTTGTACTAACAGTTAATACTGTGCCCATAAAACTAAGAGATTTACAAGAGATTTCACAAGTTTTTTTTGCATTTGTAATTTTGAATTTGCTGGAAAATAAATGCTCCAGGGAATAAATTTTGTTGAGACCACTTTTGTTTATGTTTCACTTATTTACTTATTTACTTAGGATTTGGGGGACTATATGCAACAGAGACCAGGGATTACACCAACTCTGCACTCAGGGATAAATTCTAACAGTGCTCAAGGGGTTGTGTGTGGTGCTCTGAATAAATCCAGTCTGCAAGGCAAGGAACATCATAACCCCTTTACTATTTCTTCAGCCTCTATTTTTGTTTATACTTTAATGTTCTGTTTTGATTTATTTCAATGCAAAAGTCTATATAGCTATATAACTTAGGAAAGAAAGCACAGGAAAATTATAGTGAGCCACACAGATTAAGCTTTATTTATTCAATGACATGTTCCATGTTTGTTTGGTTTGACATATTAGGAATAAGAAATGAGACAAAGCTGAAAGAGGTATCATGGGTCATAAACTGTTGGAAGTGGGGGATGGTATGGAAAAATGAGATCATCCATCACGTTCTATGAGAATTGCAAGTTTTAATTTATATATTCTTTGTATGCCTTAGCAAGTATCACACCAAATGCTTCTGAAAAAAATGTCAATATTTTCTATGTGTCTGCATTTTTGGTGTAGCTCTCACTTCCTGAATCTGATTTCATGTGTTTTGTTTGTTTTGCTTTGGCTTTTTGGCTCTTTGGGTCACACCCAGCAACTCTCAAGGATTACTCCTAGTTCTGCACTCAGAAATTACTCCTGGTAGTGCTCAGGAAACCATATGGGATGCCAGGGATCGAACCTGGGTCAGCCACATGAAAGAAAAATAAACCACACTACCCAGAATACTATTGCTCTGGTCCCTAAATCTGACTTCTGAATCTTTCCAGGCACACTCTAACTCAGAAATTAGATGCTGGTCCATTGGAAACAACATTTAAGGGCCAGCAAGATAGTACATCAAAGTATAGTACTTGCATTGAACATGGCTGACCCAGTTCCTTCTTTGGTACCCCATGGCCTGAGCACCACCAGGGCCCCTGAGTACAGAGCCAGAAGTAATCTCTGAACATCTCTGGGTGAGGGCCAAATCCCTCACTCCCTAAATCTACTATCCACATTGGAGTGTGTTTGTGTATACACAGAGTGACGAGAATAACATATATAGAAGTTACATAAAAGAAAAAAAAAAGGATCTTGTGTCCACATATCTGATCATGTTAAAATAATAGGAATTAGAGTTCTGACAACTAAGGCTGTATTTACAAACAACCAATTTAGCTACATTCCTGGCAATCGTCTGTCAATTCAGCGATGAAAAATCAGTCAAGATGTTCTTTGTTCATGTTTAGAGAAAGACCTTTTGATGTTAAGATTGATCCAATTGGTGTTTGCATGACATCATTGATTAAAATAATCAAATCAGAAGAATCACATATATATGGATAAAGTGATTTAGGTTGTTTAATCACTATCCCTGTCATCCCATTGCACATCGATTTGATCGAGCGGTCACCAGTAACACCTTCGTTGTGAGAATTGTTACTGTTTTTGGCATATTGAATACACCATGGGGAGCTTGCCAGGTCTTCCATGGGGGCAAGATACTCCTGGTAGCTTGCCAGGCTCTCCGAGAGGGGCAGAGGAATCAAACCCAGGTTGGCCACGTGCAAGGCAAATGCCGTACCCATTGTGCTATCGCTCCAGCCCAATTAAAATATATATTATTTTTAAAAATTCATTTTTAATGAGACTAAAAAAAGCACAAGAAATTTACATTTCTAAGCATAAACTAACTTTATTCCCATTTGTGTGCATGTGCGTGTGTGTGTGTGTGTGTGTGTTTGTGAAGCAGTTCTATTTAGGAAATATGAGAAGAGAGAAAGACAGATAGCTCAAAAGAGAGCAGAGGAAGATGGGGGAGTGAGAGGACAAGAGAACCCTGTAAGGGAAGAGAAACTGCACACATTCCTGTGATGTGGATGGTCCCAGAACCGAGTGTCCTTCACTCGCTTCTTTAGGAGAATGAATTCAATGTGTCAGCATCCCATAAATGTGTATGGAACATTGGCACACGGACCTGATTGTTCATCAGTGTCTGATCAGCACCAGATTCCAAATAATTCATAAGGAGAAAATCAAAAGTCACTTTAAGTTCTGGAATATAATACAAATTGAATTCAATATTTTTAATATTTACTTTCCAGTGTTATTTGAAATCAGTCTGTTATTCTTCACAATCACTAGTATGTTTTTGAGGACACATCAGCTGTGATGCTGGGGATTGAAGCCAGGTTGGCATGCAGAGAAAGACTCTTACCTGCTGCTCTCTCCCTTCAGCCTCAACAATCTTTAAATGTACTACAGAGGGTATCGGGAAGTAATATCCATCTCCTGCACCACTCAGCCTCCGCCATTGCTGGGTATAGCCTTGGAGGCTTCTAAGTATCCCTTGGAGGGCCCTGCTAGTCCTCACAGGATCTGAGCAACACCACATCCCTGGGTCCTCTAGCATTGAAATGCTGTCCCAGTTGAGTACCACTAGGAGTGGAAAAACTAAAGGCAACCTAAATTGACAAGCCAAAGTTATCTAAATAAACAAAAATACCAGAATCAGAGAGATAGCTGAACGGGATGGAGCACATGCCACGGATGCAGGAGGGCCAATTTCAGTGCCAAGTGCCACAGCACCCCCTGCTGACTCTGGCCCCCAACGTGGCTCAGCTGAGCAGCCAGCCTGAGCACTGAGTAGTGAGGTCTGCACTGCTGCGATTATCATCTCCAGTAGCCCCCATATCTGCTGAGAACCAGTGTGGGGAAGCCCCTACTCAAAATTAATATTAATGATTGGGACTAAAGAGATATTACGGCAGGTAAGGTGCAGGGTCAGTCCCCTGAGATCACCAGGGGTGATCACTAAGTACAGAGTCAGGACTAAGCCCCAAGCTCAGCTGGGTGTGGCCACCCCAAAATAAATAAATGAATAAAATAAAATTAAATAAAAATATTAGAGAACTGATTAAAGGTCATCTTCTGAAAGAAAACAAAAGGTCTCTGTAAAATGATTATGTGTGTATCTACCATTGAAAAGCATTGCTCAGGCTCTTCACTGGGGTACCTCTGGGGGGCAGTTGAGTCTACTTTCAGCATGCATCTCCCATCCTGAGCAGGTCCTCCAACCACACTCTACTTGATGTTTCCTTCTCTATCTGAGCTGCCTTTTCCCCTAGCAGGTGAGGCCAGCTTTGAAGCCATGGAGGAAACCTTCTGGTACTTATCTCTACTATTCTTGTGTGTTAATATCCCACTCTGTTACTTTATATTCCACAGATGAGTGCAATCTATGTCTGTCTCTCTCTTTCTCACTCATTTCACTTAGCATGATACTTTCCATGTTGATCCACTTATATGCAAAGTTCATGACTTCATCTTTTCTAACAGCTGCATAGTATTCCATTGTGTAGATGTACCAAAGTTTCTTTAACCAGTCATCTGTTCTCAGGCGCTTGGGATTTTTCCAGATTCTGGCTATTGTTTGTAAACAGTGCTGTGATGAACATACAAGTGCAGATGTCATTTCGACTATACTTTTTTTTTTATCTCTCTGAGATACATTCCCAGAAGTGGTATTCCTGGGTCAAATGGGAGCTCATTTTCTAATTTTTTGAGAAGTATCCATATTGTTCTCCAAAAGGGGTGAACCAGTCAGCATTCCCACCAGCAGTGTAGGAGGAACACTTTCTCCCCACATCCACGCCAACACCAGTTGCTTTTGTTCTTTTGGATGTGTGCCAGTCTCTGTGGTGTGAGGTGGTATCTCATAGTTGTTTTGATCTGCATCTCCCTGATGATTAGTGATGAAGACCATTTTTTTCATGTGCCTTTTCATATTTCTTCCTTGAGAAAGTTTCTGTTCATTTCTTTGCCCCATTTTCTGATGGGGTTGGATGTTTTCTTCTTGTAGAGTTCAACTAGTGCTTTGTATACCCTTGATATCAACCCCTTATGGGATGGGTATTGGGTGAATATCCTTTCCCATTCTGTAGATTGTCTTTGTATTCTGGTCACTGTATCTTTTGAGGTGCAGAAGCTTTTTAGTTTAATGTAATCCCATTTGTCTATCTCTGTTTCCACTTGGTTGGCCAGTTGCATGTCATCTTTGAAGATACTTTTAGCTTCAATATCATGAAGGGTTTTGCCAAACTTGTCTTCAATGTACCTTATGGATTGTGGTCTGATGTTGAGGTCTTTAATCCATTTTCATCTGACTTTTGTGCATGGTGTTAGGTCAAGGTCTAAGCCCATTCTTTTGCATGTGGTTGTCCAGTTATGCCAGCACCATTTGTTAAAGAGGTTTTCCTTGCTCCACTTCACATTTCTTGCTCCCTTATCAAAGATTAGATGATCATATATTTGGGGTTGTGTGTAGGGATATTCTACCCTGTTCTATTGGTCTGTGGCTCTGCCTTTGTTCCAGTACCATGCTGTTTTAATTGTTACCACTTTGTAGTAGAGTTTGAGGTTGGGGAGGGTAATGCCTCCCATTGTAGAATGTTGGGTTTAGTTTCCGAGTCCATTTTGCCACTCTGTGTCTCTTGATGGGTGGAATTAGATCATTGAAAATAAATTAATGGAGGATATGAAAGGTTTTGTGCCATCTTTCTGTATGGTTTGTTGTGCTTGTAGGATTTTTCCTTGTCTTACCCTAGCCCCTTTAGTCTTTCTTTTAAATTTGGTTTTGAGTCTATGAAGTTCCTGAGCTGTTGTTTATCCATGAAATAGTGTATAATTCATTCAAATTTGAGTGAGAATTTAGCTGGATAAAGTATTCTTGGTGAGGCATTCATTTCATTGAGTTTTTTCACTATTTCCGCCCACTGTCTTTGGGCTCAGAGGGTTTCCTCTGATAGGTCTGCTGTAAATCTAAGGAGTGCTCCTTTGTATATGATTTCTTTCTTTGACCTTGCTGCTTGCAGTATTGTGTCTCTATCCATGGCATCCATCATTCTGACTGTGATATGCCTTGGAGTCTTTTTATTAGGATCTCTTTTAGCTGGCACCCTTCAGGCTCCTTGGGTCTGGAGGCCTGCCTTCTCCAGCTCTGGGAATTTCTTAGCAATGATGTCTTTAACTGTGGGTTTTTTACTGGGGTTTCTTCCCTGTGCTTCTGGTAATCCAATGATTCTTATGTTGTTCCTCTTGAGGTCATTCCCTAGGAGTCTGATTCGTCCTAGAGCTATTTTGAGGTATTTTGCCATTATTTCTTGTTGCCTGTAAGCTTTCTGCAGCTCATCTTCAAGTTCACTGATTCTGTCTTCAGTTGTAGCCATTCTACTGTTAAAAAAAATCAGGGTACCTACTGAGTTTTTTATTTCATCTACCAATTCCTTTATTCGCGTCACTTCTGTTTGTACCTTTGAAATTTTTGCTCTTATTTCTTCCTGTATTTTCTTGGTGGACTGTTCTATTTTTTCTTTCATATCCTTCATTAACTTATTGTATATCTGTTCCATGGTTACTTTCAGTGTGTTGAACACCTTCAACATTCGCTCTCTGAATTCTTTATCTGAGAGGTCGTATTTGTGGGTAACCCCTGTTGGGGCTTCTTTTCTTTCATTTTCTCTTCATGGTGGAGATTTTTGCTGTTTGTTCATATTTTTATGAAACTATAGAGGTGGAACCTTCCAGTTCTCTATCCCTATTCCCTCTTGCTGCAAGAGGGGATTCTGGATGAGCTACACCAATGATGGTAGCCTTTTCCCCTTTCTAGAATAGTTCCTTACTCTCAGGCGCCCCTCCTGGTTTATGTGGGCCTCTAGTGAAGATTTGGAGGCTATGCTCTCTTTATAAAGGGCTTGTGCAGCTTCTTGTGTTCACTGACAGTTTTTGTGAAATTACAACCGGCTAATAAACTATTGGCATATAGTGATTAAGATGGCCAGGGTGTTCTTCAAAGAAATAGGCTATACAGATTGTGACCTAAGTTCGCAGAACAGGGAAGGGGGGAAAATAACTGACACTGGCCCCACAGGAGGCCATGCCCCATTTGTTGAGACCACACCCCCTGGCATAGAAGCCATGCCCCCAGCAACCTATTTGAGAAAGGGGAGCCTGGGGCCGGAAACCAGGATCCTGGGGGCCTGCAGGGGCAGCCTCTCCAGTGGGACAGCTCCGCTGGGCTGGGTGGGGCTGAGAGGGTCCCACACACCTGTTTGGGCAAAACCAAAAAATTTTAAACAACTGCTTTAGAGAAGAATTATCCTATCAATCTGTTTAAGAGTCTGACCTTCCTGGTAGCATAAAGCAGGGAGATTCTAAGGACCAAGAAGACACAGCTAAAAAGAAAATTCACATTTGTTAAGAAAAATTAAGACATTAGGCTTTATAAAAACTCTGAGTCACCTCCACAACACTACTACTATACCATAGGTGAAAAAAATATCATTTTATTCAGCAGTATCATTGTTATAGCACACTAACTTGTAAAATTTGAATAATAAAATTAAATAATGATAAATAAAAGGGTGACAGAGCAAAGTGGATTGCTATTCCTCTCAGTTTGACTAGGAAGGAAATGCCGATAAAGAGTGAAATCCACACTTCTAAAGGACCGTGAAATTCAACATACATCAGCTTTCTCATCTTGACAATGTGGAAAGAAACTTTTGTGTCTTTTAGTGACAGTATCACTAAAATGTTGTCATGAGATGGACATTGACTTCCTTGGGGGGGAAGAAATCAATGAACTTAATTTCTGAGAATGCAAACTCCTTTCCTTGGAGGACTAAGATCAGATACCAGACTAAATGTTCCCTTCAAGCAGAGGGAAGTCACACAGGAAACGTGGCTTCAACCTATTAGAAGTCATTTATTGACTTAATAAAAAATTTTAACATAAATTGACATAAATGATTGTAAATAATCTCTCTGAGAATACCTCTCCAGCTAAGATATGGTGCAATATCTAGCCAGAAAATGAATCCTGGCTGTTTCACTCAGGGCGCCCCAAGGGGGAGGGTGAGAGCCCTCTCCGCCCCAAGTGACCCAGCCCTGGCAGCTGAAAACCTCCAGAACTAACCACGCCACGCTCAAGGCTATTCCCCACATGCTCGGCTGAGCTTCATGTACGAGTGATCATAATCCTGGACTGCAGCGTGAGACACATCATTAGACACTCTCTACCGATTCTCCGTATGTAACACCACATTTAATAGGGTTCAAATAGTAGGCAACAACAGTGTAATCCATTGAGCTACACTAGCCTGCGACAGGGACAAATGGAGACATTACTGGCGCCCACTCAAGCAAATTGACAAGCAATGGGATGACAAGTGATACAAGTAATTTCCTGAAGAAACTCATTACCAGGTTGTTTCCCAGCTCCCAGCCCCTTCCACCCCCCCACATCTGCCCGCAACAACCCATGCTCTGTGTTCCCCCAAAGTGGCAGCTTTTTGCTTACCTGTTAAACTGCCCTGGATAGTTTGTTTTAGAAAATGACCTACTATAAAAATATTCTATAGATTAACAACCAAGTTAAATTTACTCGATGCAGTTCTTTAAAATTAAATGAAGGCAATACCGCCCCCAGTTAATAAATTATATGTATATATTTAAAGGTAAGAAAGAGTGTAGGTCTTGACTACTTCAGTTCACCTGGGAATGACTTCGTGATCTTGGCCAGGTCTGCTCTTCAGGGACCCTGGGTGCTAGGAGACAGGAGAAACACGAAGCTTTCCAACCATTTGGGATGACCATTTTATATGGAAAATAAAAACAGTTCCTGATGTCAGAAAGTCCTAGAAAAAGAGAACAGCTGACAACTCAAAAGAGAATGACCAGAACTAGAAAAAAAATGGCTTTCCCAGGCTTACAAGCAATAATTTTCTCTCTGAAGTCCAGTATTTATGAGGGAATATTTTGTATCCTATCTTCCTGGAAAATACTAAATCCTATATTAAAACCTAGTAACTGCTTTATTTTTAATCTTCTGGTGTAAAATACAGAATTTCTGGACTTAAATTTTTAAAGATAAATACTTTCAACAATGTCATTTTTACAGCACAACATAAAAACATAATAGACGTAATAGTAAGAATAAGCAAACAAAATAATGGTTCCAAATAAACAAACTTTTTCATAGTTCTACCATCCAATATGTTTTATAATTGAATCTACATATACTTAAGCAAATTGACAAGCAAATTATATGGATAATTGAGTATCTGACCAATTGACCATTAAGAAAATATTTTCCATTCATTGAATGGAAAGACATTACATGAAGTGAATTAAGGAACATTAAAATGGACTACACTTCCAATTCTTAATATTTCTGATTGACAATAACTATTTGGGTGGTGGGACCAAGGATAAAACCCTGGGTCTTGCACAAGTAAGGTTTATGTCAGTGTTACACATATTTTTGTTTTGTTTTCTATGGGGGACATGCCCAGTGGTACTTAGAACTTACACCTGGCTCTGTGCTCAGGGATCACTCATAATGATGCTCATGGAACCAAATGGAATACCGGACATCGAATCCCAGTTGGCCATGTGCAAGGCAAGTGCCTCACACACTTTCCTATCACTGTAGCTCCCCATTTCATGTATTTATGTGTTATATATTTTACCACAACAAAACATATATATCTGAATAGCTGTTTATTAAAAGAAAGAATGCATGCAGATTTTTTAAATGCATTTGGATATTCTTTAGAATTTTCTTGCCTTGAGCTCATAAACTACCACAAATCAATGAGATTTAATATGATAATGTCTAAATAAATTAGGGTAAATATGTACAACACTTTTAATGGCAACACTTTCAAGTATAAATTTAGATTTTATAACATCATTTTACACATAAACACTAGGTGGAGCCATTCGCTTAAATTACTCATGGGAAAATTTCGTGGCATAACCAAGAAACTGTTACAACTATTTTCCAAAGTACTTTTTTTCATTTTGCGTTCTTCTTAACAACATTTGAAACTTCAAATTTCTCTGCATCCTAGTTAGCACTTGTCTCTCACCCTTACATTCCATCCACAGAAATAATAGTCGCAAAAATCATTGTCAATTCAATCTGCAATTTATTTTTTTGAGCCACACCCGGCGATGCACAGGGCTTATTACTGGCTTTGCACTCAGGAATTACTCCTGGCAGTGCTCTGGGGACCATATGGGATGCTGGGAATTGAATCTGGGTCAGCCGCTTCAAGGCAAACACCCTACCCACTGTGCTATCACTCCAGCCCCTCAATCTGCATTTTTTTTTAATAACCAATGACTGATTATGTTGAGCATTTTTTCATGTGTTTATTTGACTACTCTGTGTCCTTTTTGCTGAAATGACCATTCAAATTTTTGCCCCACATCGTTTAGATTGTTTTCTGGATAATGAGGCATGAAAGTTCTGTTTCTATATCTATACCATCCAACATTCTTTCTCCTATACATTTATCCAAGATAAATAAAAAACATTGCCACTCAGTGTGGAGAGGCAGGCACAGACTTCCAGATTCTAGTCCTCAAGCAGTAAAAATTACAGGCAAAGGGCAGAGAGCAAAGGGTTGAAGTCAGTAAAAGCTTTAAGGAAATGGAAATTAAGGCAGGAAAACCCAGAATCCTGAAGCAGGATTCCTGAGAAAAGCTGAAGCCTTCCTCTTCTACCCTTTTTCACAAAAGGTAGGTATGTGGCCATTTCTTTGTTATGGTCCAACAGTGTGGGCCACTGAAAGTGGAGGAGAAGATTCTGGGATGATTCTCTTCTGGTGTCGTGAGCCAACAGGGCCTTGGTCATCCAGATTATCAGGCACCCCCCAAACCCATCCTCCTACCCCCTGACCTACCTTGCTGGCAGTTCTTTAGCTAATTTGACTTGCCTGTCTCTCTTTTGTCCCCATCAAAAGGTCAGTGTAAATGCTGCTAGCATTATTTCCATTCCCCAAACGGAGAATAGCCCATCAACTATTGCATGCCTTACTACTCCGGTATGACACATCCACTCAGTAGACCATTAGGAAAGATGACAAATCTTTCCCTTACATTACAAAACCCAGATTATCAAATTGAAAACTGGCTGGGAGGAATACAGAGGTGAATTAGAGATGACATAGTGACTGTGGTGGACATGTGGTGGGGCACATGGTGGGGTGAGATAGCTTTATTTGTTGGTGAGACAATACCAATATGACAAGCAGTGACACCATTGTAGTCATATTGCGTCAACTATGATTTAAAAACTAACAACAATTTTTAAGAGGGGAATAAACAAATGACAGTGGGATAAAGGAAATGAACTGCAGATTTATGCAACAAAATATACAAATCTTATGAAAAAAAGTGAAAGAATCTGAAAACTCAGTGAAAATGACTGTAGTGTGTGATTGCATTCACATGATATTTTGGGTTTTTTTTGCGGGGGGGGGCACACATAACAATTCTCAGCACTTAATCCTGGCTCTGTGCTCAAGGATCACTCTCAGCAGTGCTCCTGGGACCATATGCAATGTGAGGGATTGAACATGGGATGTCTGTGTGTAAAGCAAGTACTGTACTATATCTTGACCCCTTTTATGATATTTTTTGACATGAGAAAACAAAAGAAACAAAAACTAAATCAGAAATTGCCCAGGATCATTGTGTGACTGAAATGTAATCACAAAACTGTGTAAATCTGTAATTCTATCTCATGGTGTTTTATTAAAAAATTTTAAAAAATAAATAAATTGCCCAGGACTGAGAATAGGAGGAAGACACTATATATAAAAGTTTACTGGTAAAACTTCAGAGTTATAAAAATATCCTCTATCTTATTTGTAGTAGTGGTTCTATCATTTTGAACATTTGTCAAAAGTTGTTGGATACTAAAAAATAAATTACTTTTACTGTTCAAATCCCTTGAGAATTATTGTTGAGTTTATATTGTTAGTAATATTTTAATAAACACTTAAATTTGATATATTAAAATCCCCTAAGAGAGAGAAGTTATAGTTCAGTTATATAAACACTGAATAATTCTAAGTTTTGTTAAGTCTCTGTTAACATGCAAATTATTGTTTTGTTTTCTTTTTGTTATTGTTGTTTTTTTTTAAATGAATCACTGTGAGGTACAGTTACAGATTTACAAACTTTTGTGCTTAGTTTTCAGTCATACAGTGATCAAGCACCAATCCCTCCACCGGTGCCCATTCTCCACTACCAATATTCCCAGAATCTCTCCACCCCCATCCCTCCCCCCCACCTCCACCTCTGTGGCAGGTACATTCCCTGTTACTCTCTCTCTCCTTTTGGGTGTTATGGTTTGCGGTACAGGCATTAAGTGGCCATCATGTTCGGCTTATAGTCTACTTAAGCACGCATCTCCCATCCCGAGCAAGCCCTACAAGCACCTTTTACTTGGTGGTCCCTTCTCTGTCTGAGCTGCCTTCTCCCACAGCGTGTGAGGCCAGCTGACAATCCTCTTGGTCCTTGTCTCTATTATCCTTGGGTGTTAGTCTCCCATTCTGTTACTTTATATTCCTGTTTTGTTTTCTTTGGGAGCCACACTACCAATAGGTAGTATCTCTCTGGCCTGTACATGCAAATCTTAACTTTCATTTCTCCTTCTGTAGCTTAAAGATGTTCACTGATGCTTTCTAATAAAACTGTACTTAAAAGGTCCAAACGAGACGCTGGAGAAGTGTCCAGTGTACTCACTGGAGGGACACTGGAGGAAACTTGTTTTCCAAACAGCCATCCAGGTTCTGTCTCTGGCACCATGTATGGATCACTGAACAACACCAGGAATGATCCTTGAACGTAGAGCCAGGAATAAGCTCTGAGCACCATTGACAAAAATAAATACACACAAAAGTCCAAACACACTAACCTAATAAGTAGTTTTGTTCTATAGTATCACTGTATCACTGTCATTCCGTTGCTCATCGATTTGCTCGAGCGGGTACCGGTAACGTTTCCATTGTGAGACTTGTTGTTACTGTTTTTGGCATATCGAATACGCCACGGGTAGCTTGCCAGACTCTGCCGTGCAGGCAGGATACTCTTGATAGCTTGCTGGTCTCTCTGAGAGGGGTGGAGGAATCGAACCCGGGTTGGCCACATGCAAGGTGAACACCCTATCCGCTGCACTATCGCTCCAGCACTAGTCTAAATGTAAGATTGAAAATAAGATAATGGAGTATCTTAGTGACCTGTGTGAGTCAGCTATTACCTAATATTGTTATTTCATAATTAGATAATCATATACTGGAAAAAGTATATATATTGATGTAAACTCAAACAGACATCTTTATTAGATGAGCAATCAGATATATACAATATATATGTACAATATACAAAGATATATTTTCTTGGTATAAAAATATTATCTACTTGAAATCTATGTGCATTTGTCCTAACTTTTCTAGGTATGTCATAATATTTTAAATTAAACAACTCATTCAAATAGCACAGTGGGTAGGCGTTTGCCTTGCAAGAGGCTGACCCGGGTTTGATTCCTCCCTCCCTCTCAGAGACGTTACTGGTGCCCTCTAGAGCAAATCAATGAGCAATGGGATGACAGTGATACAGTGATTCAAATATATACAATATATATAAAAAACTGTATTTCATTTGGAGTAAATGGACTTGGGTTTCCTAGATGACATCTGGTATATCTTTAAAAAATAAAATAAAAGTTTGCTTTGTGGGCACTTTAAAAGTATTCAGTGAGATCTCATATTTTATTCATGTGGTGAAACAATTCAGAATTTTGTAGCCTAAAAAAGACCAAGAAAAGTTGTTGGCAGAAAAGCTTCAACACTATGACAGAATAAGAAAAAACATATATATTATACAATATATATTTTTTCTCACTCTAGATTTTTTCCACTTTATGATAGTAATCTGAGAAGCATAAGTTTTTTATTTTGATAAAATCCAGTTGGCCTTTTTTATCGTTTGTATATCCAATATTATACTTAGAAATTCATTGTCAAATTCAAAGGCATAAACTTTCCTCTAAAAGTATAATTTAAAATCTGATTCATTTGAAATTCTGTATTTGATGTGAAATACTCAACTGTGGTATTTTTGTATGCGCCTATCTCAGTATTTAATAAGACTCTGATAGTTGTGTTTATAAGGTTAAGAATGTCCACTTCTATTCTGTGGATTTGATGTTTTATTTTACTACTTTGAAACTAGAAATTTTAGATAACAAATTATTAAAACTCTGGTTCTGGGTTTCTATTAGATATGGGATGTAATATGGGTTACTACCCAGGGTTTGTTATTGTTGGTTGTCATTTGTTTAATAATATACAGGATTATTTATTAAAATATTCTATACTCTATTCTAAGCACATCATGCACACCCACATAATTGAAGTCTCTTTCAGAAAGATGCAACATTAGGCATATGACCATAGATTCAATGGGATGGCAACTGTGTTCATAAGACTCTCTTTCACTGACTTATGCCCAACTATTAAACAAATAATTTGCTGGTTTGTTCATATATTTTAAAAAATAATTTCATGACACACATATTGTTCAACAAACTAATGCAATTCAATGGTGTGTCCTTTGAAGAAATGAATTTTGTAGTCAGTATTTGATATTTGCTCTATGGAAGACTTTCTTCATTTGCCTTAGTCTCTAGTTCTCTCCTACAACCTTCCAATTAGCAGTCTAAACTATATTTCCATTGTGCCTAGAATTTCCACTCAGTCTCCCCCAAACTGCCTTTCATCTCAAGCTCCACTGTTTTTAAATGTGTTCTTGGGATTGGAGAGAGAGTACAGTGGGCACGCTTGCCTTGCATGCAGTACCCACGTTCAATCTCTGACACCTCATGGTCCCCGGAGCCCCACCTATGGGAAGAAGTTATGAACTATCTCTTCTCAGAGCCATCTCTGTTGTATAGACTGTCTTCTGCCAGCAAACCCTCAGCACCAGAGCTCTGGAGCTGGCCAGTGGCAAGGGTAAATTCATCTCTCAGGGCCCCCTGCTTTAGAATCTGAGTTCTTTCCAGTCAGTCTTTTCTGGCCTGTAGCTGTTAGGGCAGCACTTGTTTAGCTCCACTGTGAGTCCTTGAGTTACTGTATACAACAACATACCAAATTCCTGCTGTTTAGGAAGTGATATTATTTATCTAACAACTTCAAGATACTAGGTTTGGATCCCTGAATCCTACGCCCAGGCCTCATGCTGATTCTTCGCTGTCTTCTTCACAGACCATTCTCAGTCAGCTCCGTTCTCTCACTGGGTTCATCCCCCGGAGTCCACCCACCCCTGCTCTGTTGTTGATGCTCTCGGCCTGCTTCTCCTTGCTGGTGCCCACTGCTCTTTACCCCTGTACCTTTCCTTGCTTCCCCTGCCCAGTGCTGCTTTTCATGCCATCTGCTCATGTGCAAATGTGGGGTCTAAAAGGGGCTGCTCTTTGCCTGCTCAAGAAGAGGGTTTGAGAAGAGACAACCCTTCCTGTGTTCCCCCTTTTAAGTGCTCTTGTTATCACCTTGTAGCCACTTTTATGATCTGACTGACTACCCCTCATATTGGTAAGATTTAAAATAACCAATTGAATTAACTCAGTTACCAGGTTGCCGTTCTCTCCTCCCTCCACCTCGACCCTAATCATTCTACTGCCTGATGAACTGCACACAAGGACTGCAACTTAGTGAGTACTCCGCACCCACACTCAAGCCCCCCTCCGTAACTGCAAGAAAGTGGTTCCACCTTTAATTAGCAATGACCTGGGTCGTAGTCTCAGTGGCAGGTCTCTGGGACAGCATCCAAAGCATGATAGTACTCCTTCTCCGAGGATAAAAGCCTTCTGACTGATGGCTGGTGAGATTAAGATTTCTATATTCTTAACCCTCGCAGTCTGGGAAGGACACTCCATCTTGATAACCTGGCAGGGAGAGAAGTAGGGAGAAATCTTCATTCAAATGACCAAGAATATCACATTTCGGACTGACCTTTCATGTATATCCTTGGAGCAACGTCACCTTGTCACTGTTTATCATTAGGATCATTTGCAGGAACTCTGCTTAGTCTTCCCTTCGCCTCCCCATCCGTCTCACTGAGGACTTGGGAAGCAAATCTGGACACTATTTTCCTAGAGATGGACTCAAACTGTTCAGGAATTTTTCACATCGATTACAACATTATTATTGAGCACATACAATTTAGTGGAAGGTGTAAGCAAATAGTTGCAACTTTTAAGTGATACGCAGTAACAGTAAAATATACAAAGTACTGTAGAAGCTTGTCAGGCTCTGCCATGCAGGTGGGATACTCTCCGTAGCTTGCTGGGCTCTCTGAGAGGGACGGAGGAATCGAACCCGGGTCGGCTTCACGCAAGGCAAACACCCTACCTGCTGTGCTATCACTGGCAAGCTACCCGTGGCATATTCAATATGCCAAAAACAGCAACAAGTCTCACAATGGAGACGTTACTGGTGCCCGCTTGAGCAAATCAATGAACAATGGGACAACAGTGCCACAGTGCTACTGTAGAAGCACAAAAGATCAGTTGATAGCTTTGAGGAAATAGGGAAGATTTTGTAAACAAATTTAGAACTGAAAGTAGTTGAAAATGTTTAGCCCTATCTATCCATCATTCCTGAAAGTCACTTTAAGCAAAAATGCTTGCTATATCAATGTTAATATTGCTTAATATAAAATAAAAATGTTCTTATTATTAAACTTCTTATATTATGTAACTGAGGATGATACAAAAGAAAAAAATCAAGAGGGGAAGTTAAAAGAGGCAAACAGTCAGTAATAGGCAGGGGGCAGGGCCCTCCAACTTATCAGTGGTGTGGAGGTGTGGTACATCTAGATACCTGAACCACAAAAGCAACAACGCAGAAAGCAAAAGATGCAAACTCCAACAGCCAAGCTTAAAAACGTGCTTGTGACAGTGGCAGACAAAGGGCTGGGTGAGAACCTGGGGCCATTGGAGGAGGGGAGTTGACACCGGGATTGAGATTGGTGCTGGAATCCTGTATGCCTTAAGCTTTCTTATGAATAGCCCTGTAAATTAAAGGTGCTTAAAATAGCTTTTAATAAAATAAAAATTAAACGGTACAAAATTATCTAAAATTATTGTTGTATTTAAATATAAGATATAACTTAAGTAAATCTTTGTGGACAAGCACCTTACTCACTGGACTATCACTCTAGTCTCAAATCTCTATTCTTGTTCTTTGTTAATAAATATCTTCCTGGATTCAGAATCAGCTGAAGATAATCAAATTTGGGGGCCAGAGCGATCTGTGGTCAGGGTCTTGCTTGCATGCAGCTGATCCAGGTTTGATTGCCTGGCTCCTCGTATGGTCCCAAGTGTGCCAGAAGTGAGTCCTGAGTGCAAATCCAGAGGAAACTCTGAAAACCATTAGGTGTGGCCCCAAAACAAACAAACACAAATAAATAAAATTTTTTAAAAACCAAATTCTTTCAACCAAGCAACAGAACAGGATTTCACAAAGAGAAGAAAAGTCAAATGATTTCCTTGCTTTTTCTCCAAAACTGTGAGTTTCTAATTCTGATATAATATAGTCAATTGACTTAGTTCAGTATATATTCTCTGTTGAATGAGTGCAACGCTAAACAACACTAAACTGAAGCATTAAAATATCATGACTTTAGCCAAAGAACTTGGGTTCATTGAGATTAGACAAACCAAAGGGATTGTTGAATGACTGCTATACAAAATATAATCTGGTGTTTCCCTCTGTAATGGAGTTACTCATTCTGTTCTTGAACAGCACTACACTGTTCTATTTGGAAAGATTATGGAAGCATTCATGTCTAAGAGTTTCATTGTTATGACAATTTTACACATGTCTTTTATTCTTTTATTTTGGATGAAGCACAGGTATTTTCAAAAAGATACCTACCATCTCTATAAATGATCAATAGGATCGTACAAGTACAAAGCATCTGGACGTGATCTCTAACACAGGCATCTCATGTGTTAAGGATGACACATGGCAGAAAAGTACATGATGGATTTTCATCATCATGTAACCACTTGAATATAGACTGACTGGAAATAAGTCATAATGATGGAAGAGAGTCATGTTGTAGAGCTGCCATAGCATTTTTGTGTTTTTTTCCCCTTTACCAAGATGTCATTATAGATCATAATTCCCTTGAGATGAAGTGGCTGGCCTTAAGTAGTCTTGTCAGAAATAACTGAACAAATGTCAGCCTCGCTTTTGGTGAAGTCTCTCTTAGGACTTGTGATAATGCTACTGTTGTAGAATTTTTTTAAAACTATGCCAGAGAGTCACTAAAATTTTCTAGCATTGGGTTTCAAGAATGCAAAATTCCGAACAGTGAGAAATAGAGAAGAGGTGTTATTAATTGTCAATGGGGAGGTGCACAGAAAAATTACTCTTCTTGTCAGATGCGCCAGACCACATCACACAGTCAATAACAGCATTGTTATAGAAATTTTGGCCAACACCTTTAAGCACCATCTGCTCATTTCCCTGAGAAAAGTAACCCCTTTTAAAGGGGGATTTAAATGGCTTCTCAGTCACTTCTGAACTTTTCATCAATTTCTAGACTATAGAACTGGAGTCTAAGCAGTTCTTCTCAATGGACCCTGTCTTTAGCTTCTTCAGTAGAGAAGTTGGAAGAACTTGAAGGGTGGGGCTTATGGTGGAAGTATTAACCTTTTTGCCATCCTGAGCATGGTTAGTCCTTCAGCCTGATGGGGTTTTGTATCCTACAGCATGCTTGAGGAATGAGAATGAGTCCTTGGTTTAGGCAAAACAGTGGGGTCCTGAGAACAGGCCCAGGAGCAACAGCATAATGTGAATCTTTGTGCAAGTGCCAAGGCTTTGGCTGAGGGGTGAGCTTTGTCCTGGTTCATGATAAAAGACTGCTTCTTAATGAGATATCTAAGAATAAATTTGTCTCCTTTTTTTTTTTTGAAAAGAATTTCAGGAGGATATGAGCAGAGAAGAGAATGTAGTTTCTCCATACTGGATCGCCCAGTACACATAGCATGTTAAAGAATGAATGTATCATATGGAAGCTCAATTTTTAGTTTTTGAAGGGCTGTCCATATTGTTTTCCAGAAAGGCTGGACCAGTCGGCATTGGCTGGTCTTCAAGACTAAGGTCTTCAATAATCAATTGTTAGCTTCCAGATATATGCTATTCTCAGTGACTGTACAAATTGAATTTAGTCACAAGGCTTACATTTAATATATTAAGTTCCCCTGAGCACTGCCAGGAGTCACTTCTGAGTGCAAAGACAGAAGTAACACATGAGCACTGCCAGATGTGTCCCCCCAAAATAAAGCAAGGATGTTCCATTCTTCCCCAGCAAATCTCCCCAGAGTGTCCCCACTCTGGACCCCGCGGTCTGCTGGGAGGACCAGGTGCACCTGGAGCAGTTAAGTCTGAGGCAGAAGCCACAAACCCACAACACAAGCCCAGTGGGTCTGAAGCCCAACACAGGACAAAGAGACTCTCTGCACAAGTGTGTGGGAGTGGGGAACACCACAGCCCCCGTTCTTGCCCACATGGTGAATTCCCAATCCCAGCCCCCGTCTGGGAGCTTCCGCACACGGATATCACCCCATCTGGGTTCCCACAAGCCGTCTGGCTCCTAACATCCCAACTTCTCTAGGTAGTTCCTCTCCCATCCACAGGCCAGATTCCTGTACCTCTTACCTGCCTGCATCCAATAGACCATCTCGGGCTCTCCTCAGGGACTTCTCTGCTTTCTGTAACAAGGTCTGAATCTCAGCATGGAGAGACGAAACTGCTCCAAGTGTGTTCGGATTCGCCACACGCTCAATACTCAACAGCTTAACTGTCTGTTGTAATAATTGATCATTCTTGAATTAAACTTCCCAAGCTCAATTAAAACCATTCTGTGATTTTTGTCTCTTGCTTGCTATCTTTTCAAGGAAGCAGGTCTAGTATGTGCTTTCTTTCATTTCTAAAGCAAAATGTCCATGTGACTTTTCGCATTACTAAAAACTGGGTTCACAAAAGTAACTCCTGAGCACCATTTCTTCGTTGCACTACCCATCTCCCCAGCAAAAACGAGTTTTTAAGAAAGAAGGGAAAGATGTAAAAGAAGATAATGAGTTCTGTGTGGCCAATTAGAAATCAAGCAGTTGAAGAAATTATGTCCTGATGGCCATTTTCCCAAGTTCTTGCTTGATAAAACATCCCTCTCCAAAGTGTTCTCACTCTTATCAGACAAAAGTAGAATGTCATGAATATTACTTTTTGCTCACTTAACTAGACAAAATAGTAGGAAATAATTTTCACTGTCACTGTCATCCTGTTGCTCATCAATTTGCTCGAGCGGGCAGCAGTATCATTTCCATTGTGAGACTTGTTGTTACTGTTTTTGGCATATCAAATATGCCACGGGTAGCTTGCCAGACTCTGCTGTGCGGGCGGGATACTCTCGGTAGCTTGCTGGGCTCTCAGAGAGGGGTGGAGGAATCAAACCCGGGTCGGCTGCATGCAAGGCAAATGCCTTACCTGCTGTGCTATCACTCCAGCCAAAGAAATAAGTTTAGAAAGAAAAAATAAATCTAAAATAGTAGTTCTAAGACTGGAGAGAGTACAGACTGGATATACAGTTTTACAGATTTTGTTATCTCACTTTAAGATTTTTATTTAACCCTTGGTAATAGCGTTCTATTTACTACTGATAGGTTAATAGCAATTTAATATTTTATAGGTTTAAGAAAAGTTCCATTTCCTATGTACTACATGTTTGTATTCTCCTCCACTACTAATGTCATATGAAAAATTTCTAATTAGCAATTAGACGATATTAGGGGTTATGTGGAGTACTTAGAGTTAGATGAAGTCACGAGAACAGAGTCCTGCTGTGAAATTATTGCCCTTATAATAAAAGTAAAAATACCAGAGCTTCCCCTCATTGCCATTTGAGAGTAAGTGAAGACAGCTGTTTGCAAACCAGGAAGAGGGCACTTGCCAGGAACCTAATTTAAAGTCTCCAAAACTTTGAGAAATGAAGGTCTTCATAAAACAATCACCCTGTCAATTACAGTTTATGCTAACTATTTGAGCTGGCAAAGACACAATTTTTAATTAAATATAATTAATTAATTAATTATCTCATCATTTTGCACTACTCATAATTCAGTTCTCAGAAAAGATCATGTTCTCTCAAGCCTAAATTTTGCCTATGTTGATCTCCTTTCCCTTCAACTTCACCAATACTCACTATCAAAACTCAGTTTGGATAGTCTTTTCTCAGGAAGCCTCCTTCTACACACACACACACACACACACACACTCACACATGGTGTTTGGTTATGTTTTTATTTATTTGGTTTTTTGTTTTGTTTTGTTTTGCTTTATGAGTCACAGCCAGCAATGCACAGAGATTACTCCTGGCTCATGCACTCAGAAATTACTGCTGGTGGTGCTCAGGGGATCCTATGGGATGCTGGGAATCAAACCCGAGTTGACCACGTGCAAGGCAAATGCCCTAACCACTGAGCTATCGCCCCAGCCCCTATTTGTTATTGCTTTAACCCTATACTATAATATAATAGTAAACTCAGTGGGTTTACCTGAAGTTTATATATTTCTATCACTGCAGTTACTTTAGCAATCCTGGGTCCCCTCATTTCTTTAACATCATGCAGAGTTAATGATCAAGTTTGCATAGCTTTTTTCTTTTATATATCTTAATCTCTTAATATATAATAAATTGCTTGGAATCAGGAATATTATCTTTTTTAATTAGCTCATAATAAGAAAACAATAAATATTTTTCTATTCCTTTTATATTTGTTGGGTAAATCTATGGGGCCTCAACCAATGGTTCTCTCATGAAGTTGCATTCTACACTACAATAACAAATTTCACAGATGAAATTGAACTCAAGTCACTTGACATTGAACTCAAAAAGTGGTAAGATATTTGGGAAAAAGAAAATAATTCCCAGATCACAGCTATTCATATTAGTCTAAAAGAGGTAAGTGATCATAAAGTTATTTTTGAATCCTTCACAAAACATTATTTTTGTTTGTATGTTTAGTTGATTTGGTCTGGGGGACACACCCAATAGTACCCGGGAATACCCCTGGTTCTGCATTCAGGATTCACTTCTTTTATTTTAAAATTTATTTATTTTTAATTAGTGAATCACCGTGAGGGTACAATTACAGATTTATGCGTTTTGTGTTCATGTTTCCCTCATACAAAGTTCAAGAACCCATCCCTTCACCAGTGCCCATTCTCCACCACCAGTAAACCCAGCATCCCTCCTACCCTCCCCAATCCCATCTCCCCCCACCCCACCCCGCAACTGTGGCAGGGTATTCCCTTTTGTTCTCTCTCTCTCATTAGGTGCTGTGGTTTGCAATAAAGTGTTGAGTGGCCACTGTGTTCAGTCTCTAGTCTATATTCCGCCCACATCACCCTTCCCCCGCATGGCCTCCGACCGCATTATACTTGGTGATCCCTACTCTGAGTTGCCCTCTCCCCAGAATGTGAGGCCAGCCTCCAAGCCATGGAGTCAGCCTCCTGGTACTTATTTCTACTATTCTTGGGTGTTAGTCTCCTACTTTGTTATTCTATATTCCACAGATGAGTGCAATCTTTCTATGTCTGTCTCTCTCTTTCTGACTCATTTCACTCAGCATGAAACTTTTCATGCCGATCCAATTATATGCAAAATTCATGACCTCCTTTTTTCTAACAGCTGCATAGTATTCCATTGTATAGATGTACCAAAGTTTCTTCAACCAGTCATCTGTTCTAGGGCACACGGGTTTTTTCCAGATTCTGGCTATTGTAAACAGTGCTGCAATGAACATATAACTGCAGATGTCATTTCGACTATACTTTTTTGCTTCTCTGGGATATATTCCCAGCAGTGGTATTGCTGGGTCAAATGGCAGCTCAACCTCTAGTTTTTTGAGAATGGTCCATATTGTTTTCCAAAAGGGGTGAACCAGTGGGACTTCCCACCAGCAGTGTAGAAAGGTCCCTTTCTCCCCACATCCTCTCCAACAGTGGTTGCTTTTGATCTTTTGAATGTGTGCCAATCTCTGTGGTGTGAGGTGGTATCTCATGGTTGTTTTGATCTGCATCTCCCTGATGATCAGTGATGTAGAGCACTTTTTCATGTGCCTTTTGGCCATTTCTATCTCTTCCTTGGGAAAGTTTCTGTTCATTTATTCGCCCCATTTTTTGATGGGGTTGGATGTTTTCTTCTTGTAGAGTTCAACCAGTGCTTTATATACCATTGATATCAACCCCTTATCTGATGGGTATTGTATGAATATCCTTTCCCATTCTGTAGATAGTCTTTGTATTCTGGTCACTGTATCTTTTGCGGTGCAGAAGCTTTTTAGTTTAATGTAGTCCCATTTGTTGATCTCTGTTTTCACTTGGTGGCCAGTTGCATGTCATATTTGAAGATATCTTTATCTTCAATATCGTGGAGGGATTTACTGACCTTGTCTTCAATGTACCTTATGGTTTGTGGTCTGATGTTGAGGTCTTTAATCCACTTTGATCTGACTTTTGTGCATGGTGTCAGGTCGAGGTCTAAGCCCATTCTTTTGCACGTGATTGTCCAGTTGTGCCAGCACCATTTGTTAAAGAGGCTTTCCTTGCTCAGCTTCACATCTCTTGCTCCCTTATCAAATATTAGATGATCATACATTTGGGGTTGTGTGTTGGGATATTCTACCCTGTTCCATTGGTCTTCAGCTCTGCCTTTGTTCCAGTACCATGCTGTTTTAATTGTTACTGCTTTGTAGTAGAATTTGAGATTGGGGAGGGTGATGCCTCCCATCGTCTTTTTCCCAAGAATTGTTTTAGCTATCCGTGGGCGTTTTTTTTCCCATATGAATTTTAGGATTGCTTGATCCGTTTATTTGAAGAATGTCATGGGTATCCTTATAGGGATCGCGTTGAATCTGTATAATGCTTTGGGGAGTATTGCCATTTTGACAATGTTGATTCTCCCTATCCATGAGCAAGGTATATATTTCCATTTCCTGATGTCCTCTTTTATTTCATGGAGTAGCATTTTATACTTTTCTTTGTAGAGGTCTTTTACTTCCTTGGTTAAGCTGATTCCGAGGTACTTGATTTTCTGGGGCACAATTGTGTATGGGATTGCTTTTATCATGTTCCTTTCCTCTGCCTCATTGTTTGTATATAGGAAGGCCATGGATTTTTGGGTATTGATTTTGTAGCCTGCCACATTACTGTATAAGTCTATTGCTTCTAAGAGTTTCTTAGTAGAAGCTTTAGGCTTCTCTAGATATAGTATCATATCGTCTGCAAATAGTGAGAGTTTGATTTCTTCTTTTCCTAACTGGATGCCCTTAATCTCTTTTTCTTATATAATAGCTATCCCAAGTACTTCCAGTACTATATTGAAGAGAAGTGGTGAGAGTGGGCATCCTTGTCTTGTGCCTGATCTTAGAGGAAAGTCCCTTAGTTTTTCTCCATTCTGGATAATGCTTGCCATAGTTGTGGTAGATGGCTTCAACTATCTTGAGGAAATTTCCTCCAAAACCCATTTTGGTGAAGGTTTTCATCATGAACGGATGTTGGATCTTGTCAAATGCTTTCTCTGCATCTATTGATATGATTATATGGTGTTTATCTTTACTTTTGTTTATATGGTGGATTATGTTGATTGATTTTCGAATGTTAAACCATTCTTGCATCCCCGGGATGAATCCCACTTGGTCATGATGTATGATATTTTTGATGAGTTGTTGGATCCTATTTGCTAATATTTTGTTGAGGATCTTCACATCGGTGTTCATCAGGGATATTGGTCTATAATTTTCATTCTTAGTGGTGTCTTTGTTTGCTTTTGGTATTAGGGAGATGGGTGCTTCATAGAAACTGTTTGGGACAGTTCCTATTTTTTCAATTTCCTGGAAAAGCTTGAGGAGAACTGGCAACAGGTCTTCTTGAAATGTTTGGAAGAATTCACCAGTGAAACCGTCTGGGCCTGGGCTTTTGTTTTTGGGCAGATTTTTGATTACAGTTTCCATTTCCTTAACGTTGCTGGGTCTATTCAGGTATTCCAAGTCTTCTTCGTACAGTTTTGGGAGATTGTACGAATCAAGGAATACATCCATTTCTTTTAGGTTCTCCTGTTTTGTGGCATACAGGCTTTCAAAGTAGTCTCTAATGATCTTTTGAATCTCACTGGTTTCTGTCATGATGTCTCCCTTTTCATTTCTGATTCAATTTATTAGGGTTCTCTCTCTTTCTTTCTTTGTGAGTCTTGCTAGCGGTTTATCAAACTTATTTATTTTCTCGAAGAACCAGCTCTTTGTTTCATTGATCTTTCAGATTGTTTTATTCGTTTCGATGTCATTAATTTCTGCTCTAATTTTTATTATTTCTTTCCTTTGGTCCGGTTTGGGTTCCTTTTTCTGGTCCTTTACTAAGGTCTTGAGCTGTGAAGTCAAGCTATCTATGTGGGCCCTTTCTTCCATCCTGAGGAATGCTTGGAGAGCTATAAATTTTCCCCTTAACACAGCTTTAGCTGTGTCCCATATGTTTTGGTAGCTCCTGTCTTCATTCTCATTTGTTTCTAAGTATCTTTTGATTTCTTCCTTGATTTCCTTTGTGACCCACTCATTGTTCAACATTGAGTTGTTTAATTTCCAGGTGTTTGATTTGGTTCTCCGTGTAGGTGAGTGGTTAGCTTCTATCTTCAGCGCATCGTGGTCTGAAAAGATGGTTGATACAATTTCTATTTTCTGATTCTATTGAGGCATGTTCTGGGGCCTAGTACATGGTCTATTTTAGAAAATGTTCCATGTGCACTGGAAAAGAATTTGTATTCTTTCTTTTGGGGGTGTAAAGCCCTGTATAGGTCTATTAGGTCTCTCTCTTCAATTTCTTCTTTCAGAGTCAGTGTTTCCTTGCTGAGTTTTGTTCTTGTTTATCTATCTAGAGGTGATAAGGCGGTATTGAAGTCTCTGACTACTATTGTGCTGTTAGTGATGTCCTCTTTGAAGTCTGTTAGGAGTTGTTTTAAATATTTAGCCAGTCGTTCATTAGGAACGTATACGTTTAAGAGTGTGATTTCTTCCTGTTGTACATATCCCTTGATAAATAGAAAATGACCTTCGCTGTTCCTTTTCATCTTTTTCAACCTGAAATCTATGTTGCTGGATACTAGGATTGCCACTCCAGCTTTTTTAAGGGAGTTGTTTGCTTGCAGGATTGTTTTCCATCCTTTGACTTTGAGTCTATGTTTACTCTTTTTGTTCAGGTGTGTTTCTTGCAGGAAGCAGAATGTTGGGTTTAATTTCCGGATCCATTTTGCCATTCTGTGTCTCTTGATAGGTGCATTTAGTCCATTGACATTGAGAGAGATTATTGTGATGGGGTTTTGTGTCATCTTTCTGTGGGGTTTGTTGTTCTTATGGGGCTCCTCCTTGTCTTACAATAGCCCCTTTAGACCTTCTTTCAAGTTTGGTCTTGAGTTTATGAAGTTCCTGAGCTGTTGTTTATCCGAGAAATAGTGTATGGTTCCTTCGAGTTTGAGTGAGAGTTTAGCCGGATAAAGTATTCTTGGTGAGGCATTCATTTCGTTGAGTTTTTCACTATGTCCCACCATTGTCTTCGGGCTAGGAGGGTTTCCTCTGACAGGTATGCTGTAAATCTGAGGGATGCTCCTTTGTATGTGATTTCCTTCTTTGACCTTGCTGCTTTCAGAATTGTGTATCTATTCATAGCATCCGTCATTCTGACTATGATATGCCTTGGAGTCTTTTTATTCGGGTCTCTTTTTGCTGGTACTCTTCTGACTCCTTGGATCTGGATGCCTTCCTTCTCCAGCTCTGGGAATTTCTTAGCAATGATGTCTTTGGCTGTGTTTTTTTCATTGGGATTACTTCCCTGTGCTTCTGGTACTCCAATGATTCTTATGTTGTTCCTCTTGAAGTGATCCCCAAGGACTCTGATTCGCTCTATAGCCATTTTGAGGTCTTTCTCCATTATTTGTTGTTGTCCATAAGCTTTCTGCAGCTCATCTTCCAGTTCGCTGATTCTGTCTTTGGCTGTAGTCATTCTACTGTTGAGGGCATCTGCTGAGATTTTTAATTCATCTACTGATTCCTTTATTTGTGTGACTTCCGTTCTTTGACTTCGTATCTTTGAAAATTCTGCTCTCATTTCTTCCTGCATTTTCTTGGTAGACCTTTGCAGTACTTCATTCATCTCCTCCCTTAATTTATTGGATGTCTGTTCCATGGTTGCTTGGAGTAGGTCGACTCTCCTCCAGATTTCCTCTCTGAATTGTTTATCTGAGAGGTCGTAGATGTGAGTAGCCCTTGTTTATGTTTCTGGAATCTTTTCTTCTCCCTCTCTTCGTGGAGGGGATTTTGTCTGCTTCTTCATATTGTTACAGAAGTGTAGAGTTGAAACTTCGTAGTTATTTATTCCTATTCCCTCTTGTTGTGGGAAGGAGGGGCTCTGGTTGTGCTAAGCTTCCCTTATTCACTGATCGTTTTTATAAAGTTAAACTAAGCTAATGGGTATTTTGCAGAAGTGGTTCAGATGGCTAAAATGATTTTCAACGAACTAGACAATACCTATTGTGCCCCCAGTATCTTCCTGGCGGGGTCGCAAGACGCAGGTCGGGTCGGCTGCAGGACGTTGGGGACCCAGGGCGGCCGTGGGAAGCCGGAACCTAGGAGGCGTGACCGGGGGTTGGTCTCAGTACCTGAATGAGGGCCCATATTAGAGAGCCAGACGGGAATAATGGGGGCGCGGGAAGCAGGTCAGGGTGGCTGCAGGACCTCAGGATTCACTTCTGGAGAGGCTCAAACGACCATGTGCTGTTCTGTTCTAGAGATTGAATTTGGGTCAGAGGCATGCAAAGTGCTTTACCCACTGTGCTATCTCTCCAGCCCCATAAAGAATCCTTTTGGAAGCAAGTTGATTCTTCTGTGTGTGCTAAAGAGTAAAGTTAGTCTTAAAAGTGAGGACTCTTGACAGAGTTTGAACTGTGAACTTACACACTTGAGCTAAAACACCTGAGTGGGACTGACTTTCTTCTACTAGAAACATAACTTCCTTTATAAAAGTTTAAATACATTTCCTTGAGGCAATATTTACCATTTGGCAGCTGAAAATGAGAAATTCAATTTTAAACTTTTAGTTCAATCTTGCATGATGTTGATAGATGGGGATTTTATGAAACTCTCACAAAATGGTTTCATCTAGAAGGCAACATTTTTTTGAAATAATTGACTGACTGGTATTTTTAATTGTTTAGATCATCATTAAAAATTAATCTGATTTGTAAGTTGAGAGGAATAAAAATTATCATTAATTCTATGTATGGTGACAGTTGAAGACCTCTGGAACCCAACCACAGCCATGCTCAAGGCCACTCTCCATATGTTCAAACAAGTGTCACACATGAAGGAACCGGCAGAGGAACCCAGGTGTGTGGGACCCGGGGCCAAAATCTCCAAGGCTGCTCGGATTGGGACTGGGCCTTTTCCACGTAGATGCCCCATTTTCCACTAGCTAGGCGGTTGCACCCAGAAACTCTCCCCGGCGCTGTGTAATCCCATCAAAGGCCAACATCCAGAGACTATAAAACAAAGCTCCCACCCAGAAGCACCTTGCGACATCTGATAGCCTAGTTCTCCCTCTTGGAAAACTGGCAAGCTACCGAGAGTTTATTGCCCACATGGGAGAGCCTGGCAAGCTCCCGTTGGCATATTCATATCCCAAATACAGTAACAACTATATACATACCTCTTGGAGAGCCTGGCAAACTACCGAGAGTATCCCACCTGCATGGCAGAGCCTGGCAAGGTACCCGTGGCAAAAACAGTAACGATAGGTCTCATTCCCCAGACCCTGAAAGAGCCTCCAATTGTTGGGAAAGATGAGTAAGGAGAAGCTGCTAAAATCTCAGGGCTGATTGTAATAGAGACATTACTGGTGCCTGCTTGAGTAAATCAATGAATTGGATGGCAGTGATACAGTGATGGGAAACAAATATCTTATAGGTATCTGTCAGTCTGAGGGAATTTGTATCTTTGTAATAACAACAAGGACTCAAACATGCACACAGAAATAGAACATTGTCCTTTGAAATCAGAGTTGAATATTCTAGACCAATATAAGTGATCTAGTTAAATCAATTGCTTTCAAAACGTTCTAACTAGATTCCAATTTATGAAATAAATTAAAAGTGTGGAAGAGACGCAGAAACTACTCCTCAGATTCCTTAGAAATATTTGTTTTAGATGTGGCACAAACAGATGGACACAAAATATGTTCATTTTCTCCATTCATAATTGTCCTGGAAAAAAACTGACTTTCTTAATATAGTCACTTGCAGCTGGTGCTACACGTGTTGAGATTCTGACCATCTCAGCTTCTCATCATCAACTGCAATGAAATAAACATCTTCTTGCTCGCCATTGTAGCAACAATATTAAGGGCAGTCAGAAATAAACCGTTCAAGACCTTTCAAAGCCCATAACTGCAAATGGACATGTATATTCTGCACAGAAACTAGATAATCATGCACTCATTCAAATATAAGAAACAATCTGTTTATAGTCTAAAGTCCTATATCATTCAGGAGAAAACATTCAATTCGATGATATCAGAGACTGTGATAAGTTTCAGTGGATACTTGGCAGTTCAATGCCCATCATCCTTGGCAGGTACAAATGAGCCATGAAGTGACCGGGAACAACATCTAAATGTGTCTGTAGGATTATAGAGTTCCAGAGATTTAAAATTATATGTAGATTAATAGCCCAAGAAAATGTAGTATAAGAAGAAAAGGGTATCCATAAATCTCATAGAGAATGTTCAAAGCCTCATACCACATCCCAAAAGGAAAGTGTCTCTTAAATTATACAGTTGTCTGGAGCAGTGCTTTAGAAGATGTGCTATATATTATCTGACCCCTACTTTCACTGCATGCTCCATAGTGTTCCACTCAGCCACATCAACTTTTTCACTTTCCCCTTCTTGCTTGAGAAGGATGATTATTATTTGAGGAATACACTTGTCTTGGAGCCTTTGCACTTTCCTCCATAAAACTTCGTAATCTGACAATTTGGCTTCACATTGAAGCTTTATTTTGATTTTCTAACCTGTGTCTACTTACTAATGTTATTTTAGACCTCTCACCAACTTTCTTTTATATTATGCTCCTCATTTTCACTTAAACGAAGACCTCCAGGAGCCTAGCCAAAGGCATGCTCAAGGCTCCTCTCCACACATTCAGATGAGCCTCATGCATGAAGGTACCGGAAGAAGAACCCAGGTGTGTGGGACCCAGGGCTGAAATCTCCAAGCCTGCTCAGATTGGGACTGGGTCTCTTCCTCCCAGATCCTCCATTTTCCAGTAGCTGGGTGGTCACACCCAGGGACTGCCCCCAGCACCGTGTAATCCCACCAATGGCCAACATCCAGAGACTATAAAACCAAGCTCTGGGAAGGAGGCATCTTATAGCCTACTTCTCTTTCTGGGAGAAACTGGCAAGCTATTGAGAGTTTCCTGCCCACACGGGAGAGCCTAGCAAACTCCCCCATGGTGTATTCATATGCCAAAACCAGTAACAATGATGGATCTCATACCCCTGACCCTGAAAGAGCCTCCAATGTGGCACCATTGGGAAGAACGAGTAAAGAGAGGCTGATAAAATCTTAGGGCTAAGATGAATGGAGACATTCCTGAGATCACTCGAGAAATTCGATGATCAACGGAATGATGATGATGATAATGATGATGATGATGATTTCACTTAAATTTTTTATCTGTTTATGTGCCTGCTTTCTTGCATGCTATCATTTTTCATCACCTGCTAATGGAGTGTGATTCCTGTGAGTAAAATTGTGTAGTAGACTCCCTACCTCTGTTCTTGAATCTAGAGCATTTCATTCCAGACAGTAGGCACTCTACTGACACTAGTAAAATAAATGCTTCTTGTTCTTGTATTCTTTCATTGGAATTAAAATAAAAGAAAACTAACTACAAGCTTAATATTTTAAAATATAGGAGTAGTTAGTATTAAGTATATTTGTCTATTTGATATGTTAGTCACTGTCACTGTCATCCCGTTGCTCATTGATTTGCTCGAGCGGGCACCAGTAACATCTCCATTGTGAGACTCGTTGTTACTGTTTTTGGCATATTGAATATGTCACAGGTAGCTTGCCAGGCCCTGCTGTGCGGACGAGATACTCGGTAGCTTGCCGGGCTTTCCGAGAGGGGTGGAGGAATCGAACCTGGGTCGGCTGCATGCAAGGAGAATGCCCTACCCGCTGTGCTATGGCTCCAGTCCTGATATGTTAGTATTTTGTATATTTGATAAGTAAGTATTTTGTATATTTGATATTACTTACTTCACATTCTTCAGGAGCAGAGGGAATATAAAGAAAAATGTATAATCTAGCAAATCTGTATCTGCATGAGGCCCAGCAGAACATACAAAAAGGAACACATTTACGAAGTTGATTTCATTAAAAGAAAATTTATTTAATAGCCATGTATCAGCTCTTTGGGGTTGATACATGGAGAGATAGCGCAGCGGTAGGGTGTTCGCCTTGTACATAGCCGACTCGGGTTTGATTCCTCTATCCCTCTCGGGGAGCCTGGCAAGCTACCGAGACTATCCTGCCTGCACGGCAGAGTCTGGCAAGCTCCCCATGGCATATTTGATATACCAAAAACAGTAACAACAAGTCTCACAATGGACACATTACTGGTGCCCACTGGAGCAAATTGATGAGCAATGGAATGACAGTGACAGTGACAGTATCAACTCTCTTGGGAAATAAACTTCACTTGTCATGGCAATAAAAGAAAGTGAAATATCTTTGCACATGAACTAAAAAATGACAATCTGGTTGATTTAATTTAATATTTCATGCAGGATATGGATTATGAACTTGTAGCTAGAGGGCTATTAAAAACTACAGACAGGCAGAAAATTCTCCTCACATATGATTTGGCTTTATCAATTGCTTTATTGATTGATTAGAATTATGCCAGGGGTCAGACAGATAGCACAGGAGATAGGGCATTGTCTTGGCAGGCAGCATCAAAGCCCAATATCACATATGGTCTCAGAGCACTGCCAAGTGTGAGTCCTCAATGCAGAGCCAGGAGTTAAGTCCTGAGCACCTCTGGATGTAGCCCCCAAACAAAACAAACTAGAATTATGTCAATACAGTTGGAAAAAATTATTACTTTCGGGATTTGTGTCTGAATGTAACCTGTCCTCTGTTCCCCAACTCAATTGTGTTCATTACTTGTAACAGCATTACTCATGAAAAGGCTGTCGCTGATTGATAATCATTGTAACTAAGAAAGAAACTTGATTACAGGTGATTTTTTTCTTTTAGCTTAAAAATGAGCAAGAGAAAACAGATTCTCAACTAAATTGGGGGAAAATTGAAAATGTTAACAATATGTTAGAATGCTTATAAGAAAATTATACAGACAGAAAAATGTTCATAAATAATATTTCTTCTTTTCTTTTTAGTTTTTTTTTCCACTTTATTTTAACACCGTAGCTACGAAGTTGTTCATGATGATTTGTTACAGGCATTCAATATTCCAACGCCAATCCCACCACTGTCACCTTCCCACCACCATTTTCTCTACTTTCCCAACCACCCCTCAAGTCTGCCCTGTCACAGGCCCACAATAATTTATTTTTTATTGCTTGTTAACACTAAATGGATAATGAAATAATTAAAAAATACTTCAGCAAAACTAAATTAAAAATTGTTGTATCTCACCATGGGGAAATTAATTTCTTATCTGAGGGTTTACTAAACTGTTGTTGCAAATTTAGATTTCTGTGTTGATGTTTCTTTTAGTTGAGATTGGATGATTTCTGCATTACATTCCCTTCCAATCTGGTGCCAGTGTTGTAGCGTTTGAAGATACTGCTCTAGACAATTCAGAATATTTAACTGGACTGTTGTCTGGAAGAATGGTGGCAGCTGTTGGGATGTGAGTGAATAAGACTGCTGGGGTTTGGGTAGGGAGGGAACTGCCCCCCCTTCTGAGATCCCGTGGAGGTCTCAGCTGGGACTGGGTGTCCAAGAAATTTTTGTGGCTAATTGATCTCTTTTGAGATTTCATAAATGGCATTTTTATTTGGTAGATCTAAGGCCATGAAGTAAAGAATAGCATGTTGAATGGTTTTGGAGATCATGAAGTTTGTGTTTAAAATAATACAGGGTAAAGAAAAATTTGCATCAATAAAATTTTAAATGTTTAAAACTTGTTGTAAACATGTTATCTAAACTGTAATGAAATAAATTATAAAATAAATAAAACGTAATCTTTAGTAGTGAGTTTAAGTCAGTTCAAGAGAGGAAAGAACTATCAGAAAACATATATATGTATATATACATACATGCAAACACACATATATATGTGTGTGTGTATATATATGTAAAGTCCAAAACAGCAACTTGTTATCTTTGATGAGTTAATCCAAAGCTCACTCGGGACTGGTAGAAACTAGAATTCTAATTCCCTACTTGGGTTCTTGGGATATTCAGTAAAATTGCAGGTCAATTATTTAGTTCTAAATTATCCTAAGAAAATGACAACTGTAGCCCCGTGCCCCTTAAAAAGCACTTAAAAATCATTAATGGAGAAAGCTAGACTTTAACCAAATGCACTACCTACCTATCAAAATAAGATACAAACATAATAAAATAGATAAAAATAATACCAAGACACATTTTAAAAACTCTTAAAAGTCAAGAAAATTAATTATGTAAAATTTCCATCTAGATGGGAGTAATATTTTGTTTTTTTATTTTGGAGGCACACTCAGTACTGCTCAGTGCTCACTCCTGGTTCTCTACTGAAGAATCATTTCTATTGTGTTCAGGGACCATATGGGCTGTCAGGAATTGAACCAGGGTATGCTCTATGCAAGGCAACTGTCTTTCTCACTGTACTATCATGCCCTAGATGGGTGTAATTTTATGCAGAACCCACACCTGATCCACTAAGTCTTCATACTTGATTCTTCCTACACTTCCTGTTTCTTTTCCCAGAAAATAGGTCTATGACATAGTTGGGGATGGCAGAGTCAAAAGGTCCCCCCACCCCAAATTCAATGACTTATGTCTGTGACATAAGAAGAAATATCCATTTGGTGCCAAAGAAACAGTATAGTGGGTAAGAACTTGCCTTGTATGTGGCAGACCTGGATTTTATCCATCACACCACGTATGGATACCTGGTCCTCAACAGAGCCAGGAGTGAGCTTTGAGCACCATTGACTGTGGCCCAGAAAACAAAAATAAGTAAAAATAAAAATAAGAGGAAACATGATTTTATTCTACTGTCATTGAAATTTTAGGATTTTCTGTTAATGCAAGGACTGGAGTGATAGCACAGAGGGTTGGGTGTTTGCCTTGCACGTGGCCGACCTAGGTTCCTCCGTCCCTCTCGGAGAACCCAGCAAGCTACCAAGAGTAATCCGCTCACACAGCAGAGCCTGGCAAGTTACCTGTGACATATTCGATATGCCAAAAACAGTAACAACAAGTCTCACAATGGAGACATTACTGGTGCCCACTCGAGCAAATCAATGAACAATGGGATGACAGTGCTACAGCTGCTACAGTGCTGTTGATGAAAATAATAATGTTTAAAGAGTCATTTTAGTACACTTAAGTACCTAATAAAAGGAAAAATTAACTGTGGCTAACAAAGCTCCCCCACATAAAAACAACAATATGCCAGAATTCAACAATGTCTCATGAGAGTCCTCATTCAATCAAATTATAGTATGCCTGAAACCCACACATCCATATGTCTGAAGGTTCACAATCACAACACAAAACTGAACTAGAACTGCGGGGTCAATCGCTGAGGGTTCCCAAGATGGGAAGAGCCCACCAGCCACCATTATATTCACTGATAAATGTATTTTGACTTTCTTAGCTTCAACACAAACAGCAAATATCTCTGTTTTCAATATTTTATGTTTACAGTATTTAGCAGAACCTTCTTCCATTAAAAACTGCTCATGTTGAGAAAGAAGAAAATTGCCTGTCAGAGTGGCAGGCTGGGGTTTGGAGGGGAGGAAGACTGGGGTCGCTGGTGGTGGGAAATGTGCACTAGTGAAGAGATGGGTGTTGGAACATTCTATGGCTGAAACTTGATCACGAACAACTTTGTGACTGTGTATCCCACAGGGGATTAATTAAAATAAAGTACTCAAGTGTCAACATAAAAGTCTTACTATCTCTTTGAATGCAAATACAATATAATGTAAAGTTACTAAAATGTGTGATTTTCCTCCCTTTTAGATTCTTATAAATTTCCCCAGTCAATAGCACATTCTCTTAATGTACTGTAAGCTCTTCAGCACACCTTTCCCAATAATATATTATTAATAGAAAAAACATACTTTCTCTCATTAAAATGGTATTATTTATCTTTTTTATGTTTTATATGAGTTTTAGCTTGTATGCCCAAATAATGCCCACTTTCTGTCCAGGGACGTAATCATCTTATACAGTCTCGACAGGAAACAAAATTGAGAAATATTTCAGGAACATGATTTACACATTTGTATTTTTCTTAAAATATGTATAATCTTGCTTCTAAATTTATTACAAGAAAAATATCATGAATATTCTCAGAGATATTCATTGTTTAATATTATACACTGTAGCAATCATGCATTTAATGAAATAATTCTCATTATTTAAAGAATTTGCTAAGAAAAAAATAACTAAAAAATCTAAACTTTTTTATATGCAGACTATATCTCTATAAGCCCTAACTTCCTAATTATAAATTTTTATGGCACAGATATTTTATGGTTTCTTAAGAAAATATTACTGTTTTGATGTCCTAGCAAATTAAAAGTAGAAGAAGCAAAGGTCTTTTAAAAAATTTTTTATATTACATAACATACACCCTAATACTTTTTCTGGACTAGAAAACATCATTGGTCACATAATATATCTAATTATCCAACTTATCAAATACATGAATCAAGTATTATTCCAATCTGATTTAACTTAGTACAGAACAACTCTAAATAAGAACATAATACTGTTTATAACTAAGGCTTCATGGTGCCCTAAGAAACACCATTATTCCCTCAGGAAATGATTGGCCAAAGGGACTTAAAGCTAATGAGGCTAACTTTTGTGGTTCACTGGTTGTATATTTCTACGTCCTTCATAAACACAGTGAGATTTTTTAAGGTGGTAGTTGCTGCTTTGTAAATAGTCATTTTAATAAAATTCTAAATTCATATCTACTTTTATCCTACATGCTATATTGTAACAACAACTCTTTAAATATGAAGATTAATTTGTTTCTCTGGTGCCCATAATAAGCAAACAGCAAAACAGGAAAAAATTGATTGGCACCAAACCCCACCTAGTTGGGAGATTCAATGTCCTCTGCTGTAGTAATTCCAATATTTTGAATACATCGATTTAATGATACTGTCAAAGTATTTTAATCATAACTTTTAGTCATGAGCATTATGATAAAGAGGACTTCTATATTAGTGACTTAAAAAATTTATTGTAGAGAAGCCTGTGTCTTTGTCAGAAGTCCTTGCAGTAGAAGGGCCCCAGGAATGGAAACTGAGGCCTTATCCATGCAAACATGTGTTTCACCACTTGATCCACAGCTCCCCAAAGGCTGACAGGGAGCTCTCTACAGATATTTTATAGTGGTTAGTCCCCAAATAGGCTGGCAGAAGTAGCATGGAAACACTCTAGACCTGCCTAGAGAGAGCTTGTCTGGGTACCTTAGATGTCACTTATAACCTACGGTTTTCATGCATCGCTTAGATCCTGTGCACCTGTGCTTAGTTCTGCAGAATTAAACTGAGAAATCAATTCAAGTACTCCGCAAAAAGAAAAGCAGATTGAAAGGCATTGAGAAGCAGTCTGATTTTGGTTGACAAATATCAACTTATATATGACTAAGAGAAATTATTAAATGTCGCTTCACTAAGAAAGACTTGGTAGCCCTCAATTAAAATAAGAAACACATTTTTTAAATGCTTTAACATTAAGCACCAGGATTTATCATTATCCTTCCAATGATAGGTTTCATGCACACAACATTTCAATAACACACACTCCATCAGACTGCTTCCCCCTCCCCCCTCAACCCACCCCTCACTGATGTAAGCTCAGTTTTGTAGACCTGTTCTAGATGTTTCTTTATATCCCACATTAGAGAGAAATCATTCTGGATGTGTCCCTCTCCTTCTTACTAACTTGTCTCAGCAGTATTCTCTCCAGATCATCCAAGCAGCAGCAAATTGCATGATTCCAATCTTTCTTATACATGAGTAGTATTCCATTGTGTTTATGTTTATGTAACATAGATTTTTTTTTTGCCCTTTGGGTCACACCCGGCAATGCACAGGGGTTACTCCTGGCTCATGCACTCAGGAATTACTCCTGGCGGTGCTGGGGGAACCATATGGGATTCTTGGGATCAAACCCAGGTCGGCTAGATCAAACCCAGGTCGGCCGCATGCAAGGCAAACGCCCTACCTGCTGTGCTATCGCTCCAGTCCCTGTACCATAGACTCTTATCAAGTCATCTGTTCTTGTAAATTTGAGCCAGAGTTTTTGCTATTGCAAATAGTGCTGAAATAACTTTTCTGAAGGTTTTGAGGCCTTTGTGGTAGTTGCTAAGAGTAAATTTTCTGGGTCATATTGAAGCCCAAATCCTATTTTTTTTGAAAACTGTCCATATTGTTTTCCAAAGAGGCTGAACCAGTCAACAGTGAATGAGAGTCCCTTTTCCCCCCCACATCCCCAGCAACATGGTTATTTTGTTTCTTTTTGTATGTGCCAGTCTCACAGTTGTGAGGTGATGGTAGCATTTCACTGTGTTGACTTGAATTTCCCTAATGAAAAATGATGAAAAGCACTTTTTCATATCCCTATTAATCAATTGTATATGTCTGCTTTGAGGATATTGATTTTCATCTCTTCTCCTCATTTTTGGATGGGATCAGTTGATATTTTGGTCATTGTCACTATCATCCCATTGCTCATCGATTTTCTCGAGCGGGCACCAGTAATATCTCCATTGTGAGACTAGTTGTTACTGTTTTTGGCATATTAAATATGCCACTGGTAGCTTGCCAGACTGTTCTGTTCGGACGAGATACTCTCAGTAGCTTGCTGGGCTCTCTAAGAGGAGCGGAGTAATCGAACCTGGGTAAGCTGCATGCAAGGCAAATGCCCTACCCGATATTTTGGTAAGTTTTTTTTAATTTTTGCTAACTATATATATAAATATATATATAATATGTGTGTATATATATATTTGGTAGTGCCGTTTGTCAGATGAGTGGTGGGCAAATATATTTTCTCTCTGTCTCTTTATCTTGTAATTTTTTTGCCATGCAGAAAATTCTTAATTCGATGTAGCCACATTTGTTTACCTTTGCTTCCATTTGCTTGGCCAACAGCATTGAATCATTGAAAATGTCTCTATATTCAAAGCCAATATAATTAATAGATACAGGCTTGATATCAAGATTTAATTCACTTTGAGTTGATTTTTGTGTATGGTGTGATATAGGTGTTTTAGTTCTTTATTTGGGGGGATTTGTTTTTACATGTGAATGATCAGTTTTCCCAAGATTTTTGTTGAAGAGAATTTTCTTGCTCAATTTCATATGCTTTCCTCATTTGTTGAAAATTAGCTGCCCATACACTGAGGATTTGTCTCTAGATTCTCAGTTTTATTCCATCGGTCTGAGAGTCTGTGAGGGTCTGTTTCTAGTCCAGCACCACACTGTTTTGATTACTATAGCTTTATAGAATAGCTTCAAGTTGGCAAAATAGAAGCATACCATCTTCTTTCCTTCTAAGATTGCTTTCTCTCTTTGGGGGATTATATTACTCCATATAAATTTCAAGAACATTTAGTCTCTGTCTTAGAAAAGAAATCATGGTGCTTTTATAGGGACCTCATTTAACCCCTATAGTGCTTTGGATAGGATTGTCATTTTGACAATGTCAATCCTGCAAACTAATGAACAGGGAATGTGTTTCTATTTCCTTAATGTCAGTATTTTCGCGACAGATGCAGAGACACTGAGCAATAAATTATATGACAGCTCTCCTATCTGTTTAAATCTATTATGATGTTGGAGAGATGGTAAGGCACTTGCCATGCACACAGTCAACACTGGTTTTATTCCTGGTACCATATATGGTCCCCTGAGTCTTCCAGAATGCAGAACCAGGAGTAAACTTTAAGAACTTCTAATTATGACCCCAAAACAAAAGAGAGAAAGGAAGAAAAGAAGGAAGGAAGAAGGAAGGAAGGAAAGAAGGAAGGAAGGAAGGAAGGAAGGAAGGAAGGAAGGAAGGAAGGAAGGAAGGAAGGAAGGAAGGAAGGAAGGAAGGAAGGGAGGAAGGAAGGGAGGGAGGAAGGAAGGGAGGGAGGAAGGGAGGGAGGAAGGGAGGGAAAAGAAAGAAAGAAAGAAAGAAAGAAAGAAAGAAAGAAAGAAAGAAAGAAAGAAAGAAAGAAAGAAAGAAAGAAGGAAATTTGAAAGAAAGAAAGAAATTTTAAAGAAAGAGAGAAAGAAAGAGAAAGAAGAAAGAAAGAAAGAAAGAAAGAAAGAAAGAAAGAAAGAAAGAAAGAAAGAAAGAAAGAAAGAAAGAAAGAAGGAAGGAAATTTGAAAGAAAGAAAGAAATTTTAAAGAAAGAGAGAAAGAAAGAAAGAAAGAAAGAAAGAAAGAAAGAAAGAAAGAAAGAAAGAAAGAAAGAAAGAAAGAAAGAAAGAAAGAAAGAAAGAAAGGAAGGAGAGAGGGAGAGAGGGAGAGGGAGGAAAGGAAGAAAGAAAGAAGGAAAGGAAGGAAGGAAGGAAGGAAGGAAGGAAGGAAGGAAGGAAGGAAGGAAGGAAGGAAGGAAGGAAGGAAGAAATTGATGTTACTGGTAGATGAGTAACAGTTATACTAAATTAAACATATTGCTTAATTACAATATATTAATATGTTTTTGAATTTTTTATTCATTTTATGTACTTTTTTGAGTAACAGAACTCATTCAGATGATTTTTTAAGTTCTTAGACATCAGATTTGTCTTTCTTTTTTAAGTTATTTATTTTATTGAATCACCATGTGGAAAGTTACAAAGTTCTCAGGCTTATGTCTCAGTTATACAAAACTCAAACACCCGTCCTTTCACCAGTGCCCATATTCCACCACCAAAAACTTCAGTATACCTCCCACCCTCGCCCCCCACCCCGCCTGCGTAACTGATAAAGTTCACTTCACTTTCTCTTTACCTTGATTACATTCCATATTTCAACACAAAACTAACTATTGTTATTGGAGTTTCACCCCAACAAAGACAGCCCTACTGCCAAGGAAGCATTTGATAATTAGTTTTCCATTGCTGAGGATGAAGAGATATGAAGTCCCACTGCTCCAAGTACATAACTCTTTTTTTTCTCTCCTTCCCGTGCCACCACGTTTGTGCCTGCTCAATAGTCCTCATAATATGGTGGATGCCATGCCGCTTCTCCTCGAAAAGGGAAAAAAAACCGAGAAAGAAGGATATTTCCCCTCCTCAGCTGGCATGGGACTATGGCTTAGTTCACAGTCTAGAGACATGGCTGCAAGCAGTTTCTGAGACCAAAAGTAGCCTAGTTAGCCTCCAGATGTGTGCCCACCGGGGTCAAATCTCGGCAGAGTGCGCACTGGTATCGGCCCCAGCACAAGACTGCCCAAGCGTCCTGCTGTTACAAGTACATAATTTTTTTCCTTTTTTTTTCTCCTTCCCGTGCCACCAAGTTTGTACCTGCTTAATAGACCTCATAATATGGCGGATGCCACGCCGCTTCTCCCCGAAAAGGGAAAAAAAAGAGGAAAGAAGGTTATTTCCTCTCCTCGACTGGCGTGGGGCTATGGCTTAGTTCACAGTCTAGAGACATGGCTGCTACTTTGATTACCTTCTGTTTTTCAACAAGAAACTCACTATTAGTGTTTGGAGTTTCCCCCCAAAGTCAGGCCTGCTAAAAAGGAACCATTTCACATTGCTGACAATTAAGAGATATTAGGTTGTGCGGCCACGTGGTTTTGAATTTGTGTATAAAGTCCAGGGAAAATTCTGCCAGAAATTGCATCAGTGCAAGCTTTTACTTCCCTTTTGTGGTGCTCATAAGATGAAAAAGCCTGGAGAGAGAAACCCTTGCCCACTGGCGTCACATGGGGCAGTGGCTCAGCTCACAGTCTAGAGGCATTTCTGCGAGTTGTTGGTGTCCAAAGTAGTTCAGTTGGCCTCTGGGATCATGCTCATGCAGCAGCAGGGAAAAAAAAGCAGATTTGTCTTTCATATCACTTTTGTTTTCTAGTATAATAAAAAGTTGTAAAAAATATGTGTATTTCTTGAACCAGACTCAGAATCTATTTCTCCCAGGTGTTATGTTTTCTTCCAGTGGAAATTTTATTTAGAAAGCACAATACGAATATTAGCAAAATTTATTGCTACTTCTATGGTCATTGTTTCTCTAGATGGGCAGACTGACCTAGAAATACTTTTTTTACACATAATTATATCTCAGCTCCAGAAAGCTGGGGGTGGGGAAAAACAGCCCACCCACTCCTAGAAGATGCCAGAGTTCACAGCTTGGAAAACCGATGAACCTAGAATTTTCGTAGCTTGGTATATGTGCAGAGAGTTGGGCCATGGTGTGGCAGCAGCTATGGTTACGAATGAGGCTGCAAGGGTCTTTTCAGGGGGCTAACCCCCGCCCCTCCTGAGGGCATCTCAGAATTTTCAGCCAGAAGACACATGTACCTACAAATTTTAGCAGCTTGGCTTGCGTATCCTCAGAGATTTCATCATGAGTCTGTAGGGCAGGGCAGGGCAGATGGGTGAGACACGCGGTGGTGGCTCTGGCTGACGCTTTTTATATGACGGAGTACATAAACCAAAGTGAGAAATGGTGCTTCTGAAAGCAAAGGCAGGGCAGAACGCGCTAGCTCTGGAATAGTAAGCTGCACGTTAAATGTCGATCTGCTGAGGTGCACGTATTAGTGCATGCGCATGTGATTGGGGGAGGAGTGGTAGAATTGGGGGAGGGTGTGGTGTGCTGGGTTGCCATACAATAATTTTCATTGTTGTTGAAATCTTCTCTTAGGAGAGCTACAATTTTTGCATTTAATTTTTATTTTTTTGTATTTAATTGAGCAAATATTTATTGAGCATTGTCTTTGTGCCAGACCTATTCCCTTTACTCCTAAAAAAAAATGTCAATTTTCCGTGAGATCAAAAGACAGAGAAATAAAATTTGTTGCCTAGAAACATTTCCCAATTTACATTATTTCCTTTGAAATATAACCTCAGGCTTTAAAAGACAGAAGACTTGAGAAACAGTCCTTGATTTATGGTGGTTCCAAATTTATCCTCATTTGATTCACACATTTGACTTCTCACATTCTGATTTAAAAAAAATGGTACAGCAGTTTCACCTTTCCTAAATTTCAGGGATAATTTGAGAGCACAATAAGCAAAGTTTAAAATGACTGAAAAGAATGAGAAGGGTCGTGTGTGTTTAGGCACCTGGGCCCATGCCCACAAGTGCAGCCCTGAAGTCAGAGGTAGATATTATTTTATGTGTGAGTTTAGGAACACTTTGAGTTCTTTGGTAGGAAAGCAGCTGCAATGTTAACACAATTTTCTCAGTTTCTCACTTCTCTTGATGGGGAAAAAGAATTTGAATGGAGATGTTTCTCCATACGTAATTGGATCTGGATAGATATTTTCCAAACTATTTATTTCTATCTTATGGATCCTCATTCAATTTCCCAGTGATCTCTTTCAATTGGAATCACTGATTGAATGATGAGATCACAATTGATCTCATCAATTGATCTCATCAATTGATCTCATTCAATTCATTAAAAATTGCTGCAGTGGGGACCAGAGAGATTATTTCAGGGCAGGACACTTGCCTTGCATGCAGCTGATCCGGTTTGACCCTCCACCCCCATATGGTGCTCTAAGCACAGCTGGGGTGAGCCCTGAGTTCAGATGGAGGAGTAAGCTCTGAGCACTACCCAGTGTGGCTGTGAAACCAATGACCAAACAAATTACTTGGTACCGTTTGCACATCGGTGTGTTTGCTTGGACAATTTGGGGAAAATAACTTTCCTAGAGCGTGCAGGCAAGCTCCAGGCCTTTCCCCACAGTTCAGCACATGTATCTCTTCTGCTGGGCCATCTTCTTGGATTCTTCCTGGAAGTTACTGCCTCATTGTAGAACGGATTCTGAACCACACTCAGTCTTGTCTCTAACTGCCCGAGTAAAGACATTGGGGTGATTTGCTGAGCTGATTGACAGACAGGAAAGAAGCAATAGCACATCTACTTATTGTTACAACAGACTCCACACCACACACAGTCTTTTGTGTGAAGATATTTGTCAACAAATCCAAAGTTTCCAAGCACATATAGTAAGCTCTAACTACTCCCCACCTCTCTTTGATATTTCTCTGTGGTTTTGTCATTGTGACAAGGTCCTTGGGTTTGACCTTCAGTGTATAACATGGATCACGATACCTACTCTCAAATAAATGCGTTCCTAATTTTAAAAATATTAGTCAAGAAGCAGTACAAAAAAAAGGAAATTGAAAAATTCTATAAATACCACCCACATATTAATTCTACCACAAGATGGCAATATTTAGCTTCTAGATGCTTTTTCAAAAACAATATTAACATAATGCCAAGGGCAAAGTAGTGAAAATAGTTTGAGAGAATAATCTTGTCTCCAACAGAAGAATCACCAAGGAAATATATTAATCTTAATTCATTAATTTTCCTTTGTTTCGGCAACGTGCACCCCTACGAGGCATTGCTTTATTTTGAAAACAGATGAAGATCAAATATGTATAAGGGACACTTTGGGACACAGTGAGGAAGGAGAATTGGGCCACAAGTGCTTGTGTTTGAAAGCAGATGGCTTGAAAATAAATAAAAGTAATTAATAATAATGATGTCTTGGCTTTATGGTGCAGCTGTCCTGCTCAGAGATCCATCGTGGTCTCCTTTGCCTTCCTACATGGAACCATGACATTAACATTGGAATGGCCACAGCTTTTAGTCTTTTTGTGCTTGGGGTTGTGGCCAGAGTAGTAATCTCAGGTGACACACAAATGCACGCTTCCATACTTTAAAAAGTTATAATCGCAACTAACATAAGTAAACTACAGGTTACTTTAAATTATGCCAGAAAAACTTTCTAACCACACATGAAAAACTGACTGACCTGTTTGTGAATAAAGGCAGAAATGATTCTAGAAATTGATGTAGAAAAGCTCTCTGTGTGCCCAGGCCAGAGAGATAGAATGCAGGGAAGGATATTTGCTTTGCATGTGGCTATCCTGGGCACAATCCCCTATGCCACATATATTCCCCCAAGCATAGCCAGGAGTAATCCTTGAGCACAGAACCAGAAGTAAGGCCTGAGCACAGACAGATATGGCCCAATAGGAAAAACAAATAATCCAAAAAAAAAAAACCCCAAATGTCTATAAGCCAGTCTTTTATAATATGGATTGAGATTGAGATGAGTTACCACATTAAGATCTGAGTCATTATAACGTATCACTGTATCACTGTCATCCCATTGTTTGTGGATTCAAAAGGGCACCAGTAATGTCTCTATTACACTTAGCCCTGAGATTTTAGCAGCCCTCCTTACTCGTCTTTCCTAACGATTGGAGGCTCTTTCAGGGTCAGGAGAATGAGACCTATCATTACTGTTTTCGGCATATCAAATACGCCACGGGTAGCTTGCCAGGCTCTGCCATGTGGGCAGGATACTCTCAGTAGCTTGCCGGGCTCTCCATGAGGTATGTATATATCTGTTACTGTATTTGGGATATGAATACGCCATGGGGAGCTTGCAAGGCTCTCCTGTGCAGGCAATAGACTCTTGGTAGCTTGTCAGGTTCTCCAAGAGGGAGAACAAGGCTATTAGATGTTGTATTATAACATATATGACAATATTTAAGCTTTAGTCCCAGTGACACTCATCATCTTTCTAGAATCATATATTTTATGGATATTAACAAGACCTAAAATGCCCTTGTTTTCCAAAAATTCTTAGAGCCTAAAGATGTTATTTGTCTACACATCAATATAAAAAAGCTAAATACTGAGAAATTATAGTCTGGTATGGAATCAACATAGGTGTCCAACAACAGATGAAAGGATTATGCAAATGTGGTATAGATACACAATGGAATACTATGCAACTGCAATGAATGATGAAATTATGCAATTTGCCACAACATGGTTTAAACTGGAAGATAAATCATGTTGAATAAAGTAAGCCAGAAGAAGACAGACGACAAAATTATCTCACTTATCTGTGGTATATAGAATACTGGATGAGGAAACGTAGTAAAGGGGGAATGCCCGGATCATCCTCGACTACTTTGTTTAGAGAGGAGGAGAGAAACCAAGGGGGAAAGAGAACTGGAGGCAATGGGTGTACAGGTGTCAGAGGTTCAGTCACCCTGGTGACAGGGACAGTGATATAGCCATATATTTAAAACACAGATTCAACAACACTGAAAACATGACATCTAAGCTACAACCACTGAAACTTTGCAACGTGCCTGTCAAGTTGGCAAGTGGGAATGGGTGGAGTTTGGGGTGGGGAGGAAACATGGGGTCACTGGTGCAGGAAAGTTGCCACTGGTAGTAGGATTGGTGCTGAGGTATATGCCTAAAACTCAACTGTTATTGATTTTGCAAATCATAGTGCTTTAATAGTTTTTTTAAAAAATATTATTGCCTAATAAAATCATCCCAATTTGGAAAGCACACATTGTTAGTAAAAGATGTGAGTGCTTTAGAAACAATTAGTTGAAACTTGTGTTACACAACCACATCAGAATAGAATCTTTAAAATATGATAATCTATGTGTGTTAGGAAGATACTAGAAAATAATGGGTCAAATCTGAAAACGTGTTTTCAAAAATTCTCAGTGGAGGGACCCAGATAATTTCACAGTGGGTTAGAGTACTTGCCTTGTACATGGGAGATACAGGATCGATCCATGCCTCCACATATGGTTCCTTCAGTCCTGTCAGGAGTGATCTATGAGTGCAGAGCTAGGAGTAAGTCCTAAGCACACCCAGAAGTGCACATCCCCCAAATACAAAAATTTTTTAAAGGTAAAAATTCCTGATAGATTCCCTTTGTCCATAATCACATTTTCTCTCTTTATAGACTGGGCTGCTTCCAGCTGTTCATTTGGCCCCACTTTCTCCTCCTTACCCTAGACCTACCCATCAGGAATTCCTCTAACCAAGGAGAACAACTATCAATCATTATCAATAGGTTTTGTCTCCTTTATTTCATACAAAGAATAAGATGTCTCCAAAAAGAGATGAACACTTTCATACACAATGTCCAAGGGAAATTCCTATTCTCTGAGCCAAAGCTCTCAATGAAGAAGTTGCATCAGTCTCCCTGAGGATTCTTGGAATTTGAAATGTTATGATTTTTTTAAAATTTAGCTTTTATGCTGAAGTAGCTATAATTCTGCGTATACACCAACAGTGTATATAAAAGTACTCACTTATGGCTGACTGCACTGCAGAAACTTCAAGAGATACAAACATCCTGAAATCAGTACCAGTTTGACAAGAAAATGTCAAATAAACCAAACCCTGGAAAAGTTGCTGCAAATTTGGACAAGCTTCCGGCTGATAACTCATTTAGGAATCTTTGGAATGACACAGGAGTCCCAAACTCTCTTATAATCAGGGAAGAGTTATATTTGAACCCACAGTCATTTGTCATTCTTTTCCCTCATTCATGTCTCTTGAACAGTTTGGTGCCTGACTAGAACTATACATTTTCCCAATCATTACAAGTGAAATCGTTAATTATTGAGAATACTTTATAGAAATTCTTTTATGTTTGAGGCATTGTGCTTAGTACAGAAAAAAATGGGAGAGAGGAAGGAAAGGAGGGAGGGAGAGAGGGAGGGAGGGAGAGAGGGAGGGAGAGAGGGAGGAAAAATATTCATGCTCAATAATCTTATATTCCTGAAGCTGGAGGGATAGTTCAGTGGGTGGGGCGTTTGCCTTGCACTCTGCCATCCAGGGCTTGGACCCTGGCACCCCATATATTCTCCTGAGCAGGCCAGGAGTGATCCCTGAGTGCAGATCCAGGAATAAGCCCTGAGCACAGCCATATTCAGCCCCTAAACAAACGAAAATACAAAGAACCTTATATTCTAATGACTTTTGAGCAACTATCAGGGACTATGTATCAAGTGAAATAAGTGTCACAGAGACTAGTGATGAGAACTAAAGGTCAGCAGCTCTCTAATTTATTCCCTTAATATAAATCTTTAACTTATATTTCACATTCAGAGTCAATGCAAGTTCTGAGCTATCAGACTGAGTTCAAATCCCAGGATTTGCACTTACTGTTTACCCCTATCTGATTCTCTTAGCGTTCGTCTCCTCATTGGATTCCTGGGGATAAACAATGGCTTCCTCAGCAGATAGCTGGAACACGTAACCAGAAAGCACAGAGAACAGTGCCTGACCTCACCCGTGTGCCTCCTAAAAACATGACAGGGTTAGCATTTATTGAGTAGCTTTTTTTGGACCAGAACATTTGCCAAGTTATTGTTCATATACTGGCTCATTATTTCTCCATGGCAGCCTGAGGATAAATCTTATTATTCTTTTGTAAGGAGACTGGGAAAGGATACTTGATTAATTTCATAGGAGCTAGCAAATTGTAGGCTTAGATTCAAAATCATGTATTTTTATTTCAAGTTCCCTTTTTCCTCTCTCAAGGACACATGTTGTCTTGGATTTTGTATCTTGACATCTCCCAAAGGCCTTTCACAGAGTACTGGGAGTTGCTGAGCTACTTCTGCAACCCACGGGTCAATGTTGTGCCCCTGAAACATGCCCTTGTCAGCGTCCAGTAGGGAAGGGAGACCAAAGCTTCATAACCTTATCTCATAAAGTTCCAGGTGCTTTTATGCTTATCCTACAGAGGATATGTTGCTAGGGTCTACAGAACCAGAGGGGAAGAATTAACCTGACTATTTTTGTGCACTAATGAGACGGGTGGATTCCCAAGGTTAGTGGCGCCCCAAATATAATGGATCAATTGGCATAGCTAGCTCTATGGAAATGTCTCTCTGTGTCTGTTCCCCAGAACGAACCCTCAAAGGAGACAAAAGCTTGGGCATGAAAGGCAGGGGAGAAATCAGCAAATGCCAGCAGCCTATCAAAAAGACTCCGAAGGCTTAAAAATCAGTGCTTAGCTCGCCTCATATGCTTTTCTCTGAACTGAGGTCAGGGTTCTACATGCATCTGCCTTGGAAGGAGAGTTGTGGGAGGAAAGGAAAACATGTCAATCCCATGCTGATGAACCCAGAGTCCGGCACTCACATTATTAAATGTATTGATTTAAAACAGTATTAGAAGCAGAATATCTAAATTATCACTTGGATTTATTTCAGCACTGCAAATCGCCACCCATCACTATGCACAAATTGCAACCAAACGATATTTTTTGTTTGTTCGCCATAGTTGAAGATTACCAATTTTCTCTATTTTACGTCCACTTTGACTCTATACCCAATTTTCATGTCTGTCTTGTTTTTGACAAGATTTTTAACTGAGTGGTCAGAAAACTTAATATAGTCTATTTAACACTCTGCACATATTTTTACAGTATATTTTGAACTCTTAGCAAAAATTAAAAATTTTCGCATATTTTCATATGTAGATTGTTCTTACTCATTAACAATTAAACAAGATGTTCTGCTGCTTTTCAAAATTTCATATTTATTCCTAATTATTTTTTGGAAAATAAGGACATTGCCTGATTAATAATTGGCTATGTGTGTATGTCTGTAGTAAGTGTTATAAAGCATTGGATCTCTCAGTATTTATAGGAAAGAGCATTGTAGCTTTATTATTCCACGTTTGCTTGTGTGCATCAGCATCTTCAATGGTTGTTCTCCAAATCAACAACTTTTGGTCCAGACTTTTTTTCTCTTTTTTACTCAGTTGACTTTTCTAACTCAATCAAGTTAGCCCCCACACAGGTTTTCATAATCTTTCTTTTTCTCAGTAATTCTACTTTTTTTCTGTACCAGCCCTAGAACTGACTGTTCTCCATTCCAATGGCATTTAAGAGTGTGGGAAGAATACCTTTTCCAGGCTTTTCATTCATTAAAAGCTTCATGATTTCCCAAACTGCAAACCATAGCACCCCAAAGGAGAGAGGGAGTAAGAGGGACTGTGTCTGCCACACGGGCAGGGGGTGGGGAGGGGTGGCAGAGGCTCGTCGGAACGTGTAGAGAGGGGCCTTGAGCATGGCTGTGGCTGGGTTTTGGAGGTCTTCAACTGCCTGGGCTTTGCTCGGGGCAGGGAGGGAAACTCAACCTGCCCCTCCGAGGGGCCCCAGTGAAGACAGCCAAGCACTGGGACAAGAGACTCTGTGTTGCTCTCTTCCAGGACCTTTTTTTAAATAGTCTCTGAATGTTGGGCTGGATGTTGGCACGAGCACGTGCCCTGGAACTGCAGCAACAGCAACGAAGGGAAGAGAAAACATCAGAAAATGATGAGAGGGTGGGGGTGGAGAGCTGGAACAGCAGGTCAGGCATTTGCCTTGCACACAGCAGTCACGGGTTCCATGTCCTGCAGCCCATAAAAGCAATGCCAGGAGTAATTCCCGAGAGTAGAGCCAGGAGGAACCCCTGAGCATCGCCAGCCTGTCCACACTTCTTCAATATAATGACTGTTCAGCTTTTATGTGTGTTGAACACTTGATCATTATATAGTGCCCACCTGTCTTCTTCTTGGAGCTGTTTTGTCTGCTCTAAGGACGACTACCCCTCCCTTTTTACAGGGGAGCAGCTTGGAAGGTTGCTTCCTAACCTTCAACTCTGAGCTTATGTTTGTCTTTAGAGCCCAAGCAAGGCCCCTGGCGATAGATGGCCAGAGCTGGGTTTTGTTCTCTGAACTATCTGGCCACTCTGTCTTTCTATGGGTGAACTAGAGATCACTGATGAAAAATTATTGATTTATCAGCATTTTAGTTTTTGTGTGTGTTTTCTCAGTGTTTTGGCAGTTTGCCTCAGTTCTTTTATCGCCCCCCCCCAAAAGTCTGTATCTCTACCATTTGTGCAATATTAAGGTTCCATTTTCCTTTTCCTATTTTTTCTAAGTATTTTTCTTTTGAGATTACATGGAAATTATATGTGCTATTTAAAGTTTAAAGCCGATTTTGATGTAAAAATTCAATTTTCAGTTTATACTATAAGTTTTTATAATTACTCTTCCCACATACATTTTATGGCTTTGGAATTGCATAGCTTCTATGTGGTGGGTTCTTTTCATCACTTGGAAGTCATTTTTAATATTTTTTACTAATTTAATATTTTCTTACAAGGTGGACATGGATTACTTTAACTGTTAGTTATTTGTAAAGATTTTGTCATTCCTTTAAACCTGGATGATAACCTTGTAGAATAGATTATCTCTGGTTGGAAATCATTTCCACTTATTATTTGAATATACCATAGCATTTCCATCTGGCCTATTAGGTTTTTACAGAGCAATCCATTGGTAGTCTTATGAAAATTATTTGGGTTTGGGGGACTTGGGGGGAAGGGATGTGGGAATTGGCTCTCTCTTTTCCTTGGTCATTTTAATTATAATGTATTATAATTAATATATTGAATGGATGTCCTCCTGCATGGTATTATAATAATGTACACTGACATTCATTCCTTAACTTAATAGCCAAAACCAAGATACAAGAAATAATAAGAGTACTATCACTTGTAACTTTACAACTTTAAGGTCGTTGAAAAGTATTAATAGCACTGTCTTAATATGACATATTTTATATATATATACATATATATATATATATATATATATATATACACACACACCTCTTGAAGAGGCCAGCAAGCTACCAAGAGTATCTCGCTTGCAGGGGCAGAGCCTGGCAAGCTACCCGAGGCATATTTGATATGCCAAAAACAGTAATGATAGGCCTCATTCCCCTATCTTTGAAAGAGCCTCCAATCATTGGGAAAGATAAGTAGGGAGAGGCTGCTAAAATCTCAGGGCTGGGAGGAATAGAGATGCTACTGGTGCCCGCTCGAGTAAATCGATGAACAACGGGACAACAGTGCTACAGTAATTAATACTTATAATTAATATAAATACTGTTTGTATCTTGACTGGAGCAATAGCACTGCGGGTAGGGCGTTTGCATTGCATGTGGCCAACCTGGGTTCAATTCCTCTGGCCCTCTCGAGACTCCAGCAAGCTACCAAGAGTATCCCGCCCCTACGGCAGAGCCTGGGAAGCTCCCCGTAGCGTATTTGATATGCCAAAAACAGTAAGAACAAGTCTCACAATGGAGATGTTACTGGTGCCCGCTCTAGCAAATCCATGAACAATGGGACAACAGTGCTACAGTGATACTGTTTGTATCTGTGACTGTCACTGTCACTGTCATTCCTTTGCTCATCGATTTGCTCGAGCAGGCACCAATAACGTCTCCATTGTGAGACTTGTTCTTACTGTTTTTGGCATATTGAATATGCTACGGGGAGCTGCCAGACTCTGCCCTGCGGGCGAGATACTCTTAGTAGCTTGCCAGGCTCTCCAAGAGGGATGGAGGAATCAAACTTGGGTCGGCCACATGCAAGGCAAATGCCCTACCAGCTGTGCTATAGCTTCATCTATATTGGTTGATTTGGGGGAACACTTTGAGCTACTTATATCTGGATTTCTAATTCCTTTCCCACTTTGAGAAGTTATCAGCTGTTAAAGTTTTTAATCAGATTTCCGCTCTTTTTATATCTTTTTTCTTTATGGAATCCCTATAGTGTAAACTTTGTTTCTCTTGATATTGTCCTCTGAATATTCTATGATATCTTTTTTTTCATTTAAAAAATTTTTTGCTGGTCTTTTTGGATGCCTTCCATTTCCCTCTCCTTGAGCTTACTGGTTAGATTCTCGGTAGGTTTACCATTGAGGCCCTAAATTCTGACTTTTACTTCAGCTGTTACATTCTTAGTCGATTATTCCTGATTGAATATTTATCATCTTTTCTCTGTGGTTTTTATTTTGTTCATCCATTGCTCTCTTAATTTTAAGAGGAATCATTATAGCAGGGCTTTTGAAGTTTTCTTCAGTTAGTTTAGTTTTCTTCTTGTATTAGGAATTTTTCCCAAGATTTTTCTTGATCCTTTAGTGCTAGTGAATTTTTAGTCTCTCCATTGTATCTGGTATAGTGTGATTATTTTTTGGATTACATCACTTTTCTTCTTAGTCCTGATAAAGCAGCCTTGCATAAAACGGAAGTTATTAACCATTAACTTTGGGTGTTAAACTCGGATTCTGGGCTTTCTAGTATATAGACTACATTCTTGTGACCTCAAAGGAAAACTGGATTCTGAGAGTCAGTGGGCGATGGCGGTCCAAGAACCCTACCTATAGGGTGGGAACCAGAGAGATGGGAAGCTGAGAGATTATTGTTCTAATGTCAACCACTCAAGATGTTTGCATTTTGACGTTTGCAATACTGTCCAAATACTGTTTGGACAGTATTTCTCATTGCTGTGTTCTCGAATGGAGTCCACTGATCACACTATTCTAAAAGGCTTAGAATGGTAACTGCCATGAATGATGTTTTGTTATGGCAGCGATAGTTTTTATAGGTAGAATATTCTCCCTAGTGCTTAGGCAATAGCAAAGTTGTGAGCTAGGGGGTTGTGAGCTAGGTCAAGACAGGTGTCAAAGGTGTTTGCAGACTTAGTATGGGGCAGGCTTCCTTAAAGCCTAATTGACTCATTTGGATGAGGGTTGGATTTTGCTGGACTACAAAAACTGGCTGGAAGCATACCTAGAGTGGGGATCAGTGATGCCTTTATTCTGGCAAGCTTCAGAGACAGAGATTTTATCAGGAGATAATTGTTATGAGTGTTTGCTTTAGAGACCCTTGGAAAATGCCCAAAATCTTACCACTTGGGACTGAAACTATGTACATCCTAGCAAGTTCTCTTTCCTTGAGGTATATTCCATCCTTGCTATGGGATGAGGTACTCCAGGGAACCCCTGGAATAAGTTAGGCAAGAAAGGTGTTTTATAAGCCAGGAAATAGGACTAAAGGCAGTCCCTGACCAGGTGCTGTGAGCCAGCACAGACAGCAGAGTGTACTTCCCATGGCTGCGTGCACAGACAGTAGAAGAACAGAGGAGGAAGTTGAGTTCCCTGGCAGCTACTGATAACATCTTCTGACAGCTTTTACTGTAACTGAAGAAGTCCCTGGTGGAAGAGAGGTGTGTGCTGAAGAGTTCTTCATAACAGACAGTATGAAATATACTATTTCGGTTGTGTTTTGGGACAGGGCTTGGGGCTTGGGATGGAAACATCCCGAATTTGGTGGTGGCGTTGGTGTTTGAATATTGAAGGTAATCAAATGTTGTGAACTAACTTATAAATTTTTTTTAAAAAAGTAATGTGGAGTTCATGCCCAATTCAATCAGCTTGATCAATGGCTGACTAAGTAGCAGTGCTCCTACATTAAAGAGAAAGAGAGAAAGAGAGAGAGAGGGAGAGAGAGAGAGAGAGAGAGAGAGAGAGAGAGAGAGAGAGAGAGAGAGGTGTGTGTGTGTGTGTGTGTGTGTGTGTGTGTGTGTGTGTGTGTGTGATTGCCTTCTGAGCCTGGCCCTTATCCAATTTCAATCACTGTGACTTCTGTTGGTGTTGGAGCTACAACCGACATAAATAATAATACTAATAAAAATAATAATAATAATAGTGGCAGTAGTAGTAAGAGAGTAGTCTTGGGAAAGCATCTGTCTGGGTTTTGTTTGTTTTTACAGAGCACCTGCTCTTTCTTTTTTTTCTCATGGAAATTTAATGTTCAATTTATGGCGGAAGCTCCTTGGTTAGGTCTGTCACTGCTTCACTGAGTGTGCACTCACCAATCCTGCTCTGTTTCATAGGAATCCTTCTCCACTTTCTATTCCTGGCTGCATACATGCTCCTCTGCCATGTGGCTCCCGGGTGAACCAACGCTGGAGTAACCCTTTAGTCCTCAAGGGGCTCTCTGTGTCCCATGGGCCTGGCTTTGAGGAAGCCTCAGGTCTTCCTATCTTTTCTAGGTTACTATTATATTTCCTCATAAAAATGCCTATTCCTCCAACCCAACCAATCCTCTATTGTTTTCAAGGACATTAAATCTAATAAACATGCTAGTTTGTTGTGCTTCTGGAGAAAAAAAAAACTAGAACCCCGCTAGTCTACCATCTTACCCATATAGAACTTAAATGAGCTTTTTCCACTACTCTGAATAACATGGTACTGACTCACAGATCTTCTAATCTGTCTTTACCACCATCCTAAGTAGCAAATAACAAATTATGAGTCACCTCAGTATCATCTTTCCTCACACCAGTGGTAGCCATCCACCTCTACCACAGGGCATTTAAATGCAAAGGGGAATTACATTATCAAAAAACATGACACCATAACCAAAGCACAGTATTCACTGCTTTTTTTCAATAGCCTTTTATGCCAATATCTCTTATTCCCTCACCAGATAAAATGCCTGTGTTCTCCATAACTGACCTTATAATCATTTGATCCCCTACAATTTACCTTGCCCTCGGTTCCATTTGACTTCCCTTCATCCTTTCTTTTGCTGAATACATGAGTCAGCAATCCAGAGAGTCCTTGTCCACCCAAACAATATAGCAATATGCTCAGATGTCAGTTACACAAGAAAACAGATATTGTAATTCCTGTCCTGAGCAGCTTTCTTTTATGATATGTCTCTTCTTCATTCTTTAGAGAAATGACAGTAATCTGTGCCTTGATTTAACTTTTACCTAGCCCATATTTAGGTCCAGTCTTCTGGATTTTTAATTTCAAACTCAGATCGCCATTAGCACATAAAATAGAGAAGACACTATTATTGATTCGTCAATAAGTTGCCTTCAGAAATAAAAGACAAGGGTATGCTAGAATATATGAAATCTTCACTCTACATAAATATGATACATACCTCATTGCAGGAAGAGTCAAAGGGCAAATTTTATTTTCTTGTCTATATCGCATGAATATAGGACTATAGGAACCACTAAAACTCATGTAAAATCAATAGTTAATTGAAAGCATAACAGATATCACATACATAGGAGAAAAAGAAGTAAAGTCTCAGTAGGAAGATATCTAGGAGTAAATTAATATTTACTATTTATTATTTAATTTATTATTTAATTTATTATTAAATGATATTATTTATTTAATAGTAACATATTATTATTAAATAATAATACAATTTATTATTTATTATTTATTGTTTATTATAAAATATTTAGTATTTTATATCTCAGAATTGAAGGTAAAATCAGATAACTTTGTCCAGTACTATAGAATACAAATTGTACAAGGAGTTAAAATACAGATATTCCTGAAGCACAATCCTTACTTCGATCTGCTCATTGGAAAGGGCTGACATGAAAACATGTCAACAGAAAGGTCCCACAGAGTTGGGTGGAGTCCACAGAACCCTTTTGAGGCCTTAACTGCAGGCTGAGAATGAAGGTTGCCGGAATGGATTTGACAGAGAAAGTGGTGTCTGAGGGGCTGAGGAACTGCTTAGACAGGCTTAGAGTGCAGGGAAAGTCCCAGTGTGTGCCTACTCACCACACAGAGACTTCACACTGACCTGGGGTACTTGGTGCTCTGACCTGGCAGTTAGAACAGAATCAGCTTTTGTGACAGCTCTTGTATTCATTGCTCAGAGGTTTGTTTCCCTTTCAGGTTTAAGCTGTGTCAGGTAGTTGAGGTTACTCTGAGTCTGCCTTTATTGTGTTACACAGGTTAATAAATGGCTGGAGCGTCTGCGGGCGCAGTTATCAGCAGGTCATTATCAGCCCTGGAGAAACTACTCCGGAATATTTCATCGTGACTGATACAGCTTTCAAGCATCCTTGCACTTTTCTTTGACTTGTATAATGGGAGACAATCATGCTTACTGAATCTAGAGGTGAAAGGAAACCCACAGGACACAATTAGACCTTTTACTCTCAGGTTGAAACATGGCTAGGATTTAGAATAAACTTGGCTAGTTAAGTAGTGGTGACATTAGCATACTTGGTGAGAAAATTCATGCTAAGGAAAAAGAAGATAGACATGGCTGTGTGTTAAAACAGTATAGTAGAAAAGGACGCTGGAGCCATAGCATAGATCATTCACATTTTCAAAATTATTGCTTAGCTATGACAAAATAAAGCATCTCTAAAGGAATTATGGTTGGAAATAATATAGTAAGAAGGAAATATTTCATAGATTAGTGTTTTCAGTGGGTTGGGGTGATAGCGCCGTGAGTAGGGCAATTTGCCTTCCATGCGGCCGACCTGGGTTCGATTCCTCTGTCCCTCTCAGAGAGCCTAGCAAGCTATCGAGAGTATCCACCTGCATGGCAAAGCCTGGCAAGCTACCCGAGGTGTATTCGATATGCCAAAAAAGGTAACAATAAGTCTCACAATGGAGATGTTACTGGTTCCCGCTTGAGCAAATCAATGAGCAAAAGGATGGCAGTGATAGTGACAGTGTTTTTAGTGTTTCATATCTCGTTTTCACCATTCCTTAATCAGCTCCCACCATAAGAGAAATTCTTAGCTCATTTTTTCCATTATATTTTATAATTTTTCAAGCACTCATTTAATGCCCTGTCAATTAATTTTTTTTATTTTTATTTCTTTATTTTTAATTAGTGAATCACCGTGAGGGTACAGTTACAGATTTACTCATCTTTGTGCTCTTGTTTCCCTCATACAAAGTTCGAGAACCCATCCCTTCACCAGTGCCCATTCTCCACCACCAGTACACCCAGCATGCCTCCTATCCTCCCCAATCCCATCTCCCCACACCCCGCCCCGTCACTGTGGCAGGGTATTCCCTTTTGTTCTCTCTCTCTAATTAGATCTTTTTTTTTTTTTGCTTTTTGGGTCACACCCAGCGATGCTCAGGGGTTACTCCTGGCTTTGACTCAGGAATTACTCCTGGCAGTGCTTGGGGGACCATATGGGATGCCGGGGATTGAACCCGGGTCGACCGCGTGCAAGGCAAACGCCCTACCCGCTGTGTTATCGCTCCGGCCCCTCTCTCTAATTAGATCTTGTGGTTCGCAATAAAGGTGTTGAGTGGCCAATGTGTTCAGTCTCTAGCCCACATTCAGCCCGCATCACCCTTCCCCCGCATGGCCTCCAATCGCATTGTACTTGGTGATCACTTCTCTGAGTTGCCCTCTCGCCAGAATGTGAGGCCAGCCTCCAAGCCATGGAGTCATCCTCCTGGTACTTATTTCTACTATTCTTGGGTGTTAGTCTCCTACTTTGTTATTCTATATTCCACAGATGAGTGCAATCTTCCTATGTCTGTCTCTCTTTTTCTGACTCATTTCACTTAGCATGATACTTTCCATGCCGATCCACTTATATGCAAAATTCATGACCTCCTTTTTTCTAACAGCTGCATACTATTCCATTGTATAGATGTACCAAAGTTTCTTCAACCAGTCATCTGTTCTAGGGCACTCGAGTTTTTTCCAGATTCTGGCTATTGTAAACAGTGCTGCAATGAATGTATAAGTGCAGATGTCATTCCGACTATACTTTTTTGCTTCTCTGGGATATATTCCCAGCAGTGGTATTGCTGGGTCAAATGGGAGCTCAATTTCTAATTTTTTGAGAATCGTTCATATTGTTTTCCAAAAGGGGTGAACCAGTCGGCATTCCCACCAGCAGTGTAGAAGGGTACCTTTCTCCCCACATCCTCTCCAACAGCGGTTGCTTTTGTTCTTTTGGATGTGTGCTAGTCTCTGTGGTGTGAGGTGGTATCTCATGTTTGTTTTGATCTGCATCTCCCTGATGATTAGTGATGTAGAGCACTTTTTCATGTGCCTTTTGGCCAGACGTATCTCTTCCTTGGTAAAGTTTCTGTTCATTTCCTCACCCCATTTTCTGATGGGGTTGGATGTTTTCTTCTTGTAGAGTTCAACCAGTTCTTTATATACCATTGATATTAACGCCTTATCTGATGGGTATTGTGTAAATATCCTTTCCCATTCTGTAGATAGTCTTTCTATTCTGGTCACTGTATCTTTTGCAGAAAGTTGCATGTCATATTTGAATATACCTTTATCTTCAATATCGTGGAGGGTTTTACCGACCTTGTCTTCAATGTACCTTATGGTTTGTGGTCTGATGTTGAGGTCTTTAATCCATTTTGATCTGACTTTTGTGCATGGTGTCAGGTCGAGGTCTAAGCCCATTCTTTTGCATGTGGTTGTCCAGTTGTGCCAGCACCATTTGTTAAAGAGGCTTTCCTGGCTCAGCTTCACATTTCTTGCTCCCTTATCAAAGATTAGATGATCATACATGTGGGGTTGTGTGTTGGGATATTCCACCCTGTTCCATTGGAACAGCTCTGCCTTTGTTCCAGTACCATGCTGTTTTAATTGTTACTGCTTTGTAGTAGAGTTTGAGGTTGGGGAGGGTGATGCCTCCCATCATCTTTTTCCCAAGAATTGTTTTAGCTATCCGTGGGCGTTTGTTGTTCCATATGAATTTTAGGATTGCTTGATCTATTTATTTGAAGAATGTCATGGGTATCCTTATAGGGATCGCGTTGAATCTGTATAATGCTTTGGGGAGTATTGCCATTTTGACAATGTTGATTCTCCCTATCCATGAGCAAGGTATATGTTTCCATTTCCTCATGTCCTCTTTTATTTCATGGAGTAGCATTTTACAGTTTTCTTTGTAGAGGTCTTTTACTTCCTTGGTTAAGCTGATTCCAAGGTACTTGATTTTGTGGGATACGATTGTGAATGGGATTGCTTTTTTATGTCCCTTTCCTCTGCCTCATTGTTTGTATATAGGAAGGCCATGGATTTTTGGGTATTGATTTTGTAACCTGCAACTTTATTGTATAAGTCTATTGTTTCTAAGAGTTTCTTAGTAGAGGCTTTGGGCTTCTCTAGATATAGTGTCATATCATCAGCAAATAGTGAGAGTTTGGTTTTTTCCTTCCCTATCTGGATGCCTTTAATCTCTTTTTCTTATCTAACAGCTATTGTAAGTACTTCCAGTACTATATTAAAGAGAAGTGGTGAGAGTGGGCATGCTTGTCTTGTGCCTGATCTTAGAGGAAAGGCCCTTAGTTTTTCTCCATTGTGGATAATGCTTGCCATAGTTGTGGTAGATGGCTTCAACTATCTTGAGGAAATTTCCTCCAAAACCCATTTTGGTGAGGGTTTTCATCATGAACGTATGTTGGATCTTGTCAAATGCTTTCTCTGCATCTATTGATATGATTATATGGTGTTTATCTTTCCTTTTGTTGATATGATGGATTATGTTGATATATTTTTGAATGTTAAACCATCCTTGCATCCCTGGGATGAATCCCACTTGGTCATGATGTATGATATTTTTGATGAGTTGTTGGATTCTATTTGCTAGTATTTTGTTGAGGATCTTTGCATCGGTGTTCATCAGGGATATTGGTCTATAATTTTCTTTCTTAGTGACGTCTTTGTTTGCTTTTGGTATTAGGGAGATGGGTGCTTCTTAGAAACTGTTTGGGAGAGTTCCTGTTTTTTCAATTTCCTGGAAAAGCTTGAGGAAAAACAGGTCTTCTTTGAATGTTTGGAAGAATTCGCCAGTGAATCCATCTGGGCCTGAGCTTTTGTTTTTGGGGATATTTTTTTATTACAGTTTCAATTTCCCTAACATTGGTGGGTCTATTCAGGTATTCCAAGTCTTCTTTGTTCAGTCTTGGGACATTGTAGGAATAAAGGAATTTGTCCATTTATTTTGGGTTCTCTTGTTTTGTGGTGTATAGACCTTCAAAGTAGTCTCTAATGATCTTTGAATCTCACTGGTTTCTGTTATGATGTCCTGTAAAAAACTAAGGCTCGCCGAGGGGCGAGTGCACTCGCGGGCTCTCCGGGCGGCTCTGTCTCACCACCCGCGTTCGGTGCTCTGGAACCGCAGTGTGTGGACTGGATCGGGACAGCCGGTGGTCAAGGACAGGCGAAGGAAGAACGAGGACCAAGCTGGTTGCTGATTAGTTACCATTTATTCAATCTTCAAACTTTCTCATCTCCCGCACTCCCAGCTCCGGCCTCTCTCTGGATCTACTGCTCAATTGCTGCCTCTCTCTGGCTTCTCTCTCTCCTCCTACTTGTCTCTCCCACCTTGCCCCCTAAGCTACAACCAGCCAGGTAGCCAAATCAACATAAGAAAGCCCTTCCTGAGGGCAGGGCACTCCAAAGCCCTTCCTTCCTCACTCTTAAGGTTTTTTTCTTTTCCTTAGTCCAGGAACTTATTAACATCTTAATACTAGTTATTTTTGTATGGACATAGCAAGGGATACATTGAGGCTTACAAGGCAGCTCTCCTGGCAACATCTTGCCACAGGCTCAGACCACAGCACTCAGGCCAGATTAATCATTCCTCACCCTAGCAGGGTCCAAATCTAGTATCACTGTTTGGATCATGACAGCATTTGTCCATGATCAAGCTCTTAACTTATAGTTAAGCATTAGGCACCTTGGCCAGGCCCATCTCAATGCCAGGGTAGCACACAACTCACCCCTTGCCCTGGGTCCTTCTTGTCCCACGTCGGGACTGTGCTTTAGGGGTGCTAGGAAGTAAGGGCAGCTGAGGCTTAGGTCAAGAGAACAGATGCCCTGGAGGAAAATATCATGTAGAGTCAAATGACTCCCAGGTTACAAAAGCATAACATTTGTTAAGTCTTCCCGTGTCCATACAAAAAGGATTTGCTCTGAATAAACTATGCAAAGGACTCAAGGAGAAGAGAAAAACATTATTTACAAGTCAACAGAACACTAAGAAAGAAGCTACAAATAAACAAAGAGGAATAGGAGCACTGTAATGGAGTAACCCAATAAACCTAAACTACTGAGACTATGTTATCCTACAATGCCCCTTTTCATTTCTGATTCGATTTATTAGGGTACTCTCTCTCTCTTTCTTTGTGAGTCTTCCTAGCGGTTTATCAATCTTATTTATTTTCTCGAAGAACCAGCTCTTTGTTTCATTAATCTTTTGGATTGTTTTTTTGGTTTCGATGTCATTAATTTCTGCTCTAATTTTTATTATTTCTTTCCTTTCGTCTGGTTTGGGTTCCTTTTTCTGGTCCTTTTCTAAGGCCTTGAGCCGTGAAGTCAAGTTCTCTATGTGGGCCCTTTCTTCCTTCTTGAGGAATGCTTGGAAAGCTATAAATTTTCTCCTTAACACGGCTTTAGCTGCCTCCCATATGTTTTGATAGCTCGTGTCCTCATTTTCATTTGTTTCTAAGTATTTTTTTATTTCTTCTTTGATTTCCTTTGTGACCCACTCATTGTTCAACATTGAGTTGTTTAATTTCCAGGTGCTTGATATGGTTCTCTATGTCAGTGTGTGGTTAGCTTCTATCTTCAGCGCATTGTGGTCTGAAAAGATGGTTGATACAATTTCTATTTTTCTGATTCTATTGAGGCATGTTCTGGGGCCCAGTACATGGTCTATTTTGGAAACTGTTCCGTGTGCACTGGAAAAGAATGTGTATTCTTTCTTTTTGGGGTGTAAAGCCCTGTATAGGTCTATTAGGCCTCTCTTTTCCATTTCTTATTTCAGAGTCAGTGTTTCTTTGCTGAGTTTTGTTCTTGTTGATCTATCCAGAGGTGATAAGGGGGTATGGAAGTCTCCCACTACTATTGTGCTGTTAGTGATGTCCTCTTTGAAGTCTGTTAGGAGTTGTTTTAAGTATTTAGCTTGTCGTTCATTGGGTGCTCATACGTTTAAGAGTGTGACTTCCTCCTGTTGTACATATCCCTTGATGAATAGAAAGTGGCTTTCGCTGTCCCTTCTAATCTTTTTCAACCTGAAATCTATGTTGTCGGATACTAGGATGGCCACTCCAGCTTTTTAAAGTGAGTTGTTTGCTTGCAGGATTGTTTTCCATCCTTTGACTTTGAGTCTGTGTTTACTCTGTTTGTTCAGATGTGTTTCTTGCAAACAGCAGAATGTTCGGTTTAATTTCTGTATCCATTTTGCCACTCTGTGTCTCTTGATAGGTGCATTTATGCCATTGACCTTGAGGGAGATTATTGTGATGGGGTTTTGTGTCATCTTTCTGTGGGGTTAGTTGTTCTTATGGGGTTCCTTCTTAGCTTACAATAGCCCCTTTAGACCTTCTTTTAAGTTTGGTTTTGAGTCTATGAATTCCTGAGCTGTTGTTTTTCCGAGAAATAGTGTATGGTTCCTTCGAGTTTGAGTGAGAGTTTAGCCAGATAAAATATTCTTGGTGAGGCATTCATTTCGTTGAGTTTTTTCACCATGTCCCACCATTGTCTTCGGGCTCGGAGTGTTTCCTCTGATAGGTCTGCTGTAAATCTGAGGGGTGCTCCTTTGTATGTGATTTCCTTCTTTGACCTTGCTGCTTGCAGAATTGTGTCTCTATCCACAGCATCTGCCATTCTGACTATGATATGCCTCAGAGTCTTTTTATTTGGGTCTCTTTTTGCTGGTACTCTTCGGATTCCTTGTATCTGGATGCCTGCCTTCTCCAGCTCTGGAAATCTCTTAGCAATGATGTCTTTGACTGTGTTTTTTTCATTGGGATTACTTCCCTGTGGTTCTGGTACTCCAATGATTCTTATGTTGTTCCTCTTGAAGTGATCCCCAAGGACTCTGATTTGCTCTATAGCCATTTTGAGGTCTTTCTCCATTATTTGTTGTTGTCTGTAAGCTTTCTGCAGCTCATCCTCAAGTTCACTGATTCTGTCTTTGGCTGTAGTCATTCTACTGTTGAGGGCATCTATTTAGATTTTTATTTCATCTACCAATTCCTTTATTTGTGTGACTTCCATTCGTAGGTTTGAAATTTCTGGTCTCATTTCTTCATGCATTTTTTTTGGTAGATAGTTCCAGTGATTCATTCATCTCTTCCCATAATTTATTGGATGTCTGTTCCATGGTTGCTTGGAGTAGGTCGACTCTCCTCCAGATTTCCTCTCTGAATTGTTTATCTGAGAGGTCGTAGATGTGGGTAGCCCCTTTAGAGGTTTCTGGTATCTTTTCTTCTCCCTCTCTTCGTGAAGGGGATTTTCACTGCTTCTTCATATTGTCATGGAAGTATAGAATTGGAACTTTGTAGTTGTATATTCCTATTCCCACTTGCTGAGGGAAGGAGGGGCTCTGTTTGTGCTATTGCTGATGGCAGCCTTGTTCCTATTCTAGAGTTCTTCCTTATACTCAGGTGTTTCTTCCTTATTGATGTGGGGGCTGTAATGAAGACTTAAGGCTGAGTTCTCTTTACAAAGGTTTTGCTAAGCTTCTCTTATTCACTGATAGCTTTTCTAAAGTTGAAGTAACCTAATGGGCTATTTCGCAAAAGTAATTGACATGGGCTAAAGCGATTTTCAAAGAAAAAGACTATACCTATGTGCTAAGGATTGAAAATAACAACTGCGGCTCAGTTACTGGCAGCTCTGGCAGGAGGCCACGCCCCTTTTAAACCACGCCCCTTTTAAACCACGCCCCCTGAGATACAGGCCACACCCCAGTTTCTACATTGTGGTGGCTCTTGAGACTTGAGGGGGGGAAGTGGCTAAAGGTCCGATGTCCGGGCAGCAGCATGGGAACCGGGGGGCACCTGGGGAGGCGTGGCTGGGAGTCGCCTGATTACCTGGGAAAAGGGCCAATTGGACGGAGCCAGACGGGATGGCAGGGGTGGCGGGGCGCAAGTCGGGGCGGAGGCTAAAGGTCCGATGTCCTGGTGGCCGCGTGGGATGCCCTGTCAATTATTAAAAAATAAAAAAAAATTCTTGTGCCCCACATAGACCCATGCTCCTAAATTAACCATTGGTGACAGGACTTATTTTCTGTTAGTAATTTATTAAATAAGGATGCTTTTTTAAAAGCCAGAATGGATCATTTGATAATGTGATGATAAATGAAAGTATAAAACTAGATATAAACAACAGAAGTCAAAATTGTTTATTACATTCAAAGGGTTTAAAAACTGTCATTCACAAATAAAAGTCTTTAAATACTTACTTCAAGGTTATTTACCTCATTTTGAACCAGTAACAAATAGCCTGGATTAACATAGGTAAAGAGAGAGAGAGACTGTGAGAGGGGGGAAAGAGAGAGAGAAAGATAGAGAGAGAGAAAGGGAGAGGAAGAGAGGGAGGGAGGGATAGAGAGAAGAGAGAGGAAGAGAGAGGAGGAGGGAGAAAAGAGAGAGGGAGAGAGGGGGGAGAGAGTGAGTAAGACTTGGAGTGGCCCAAATTACAGGGCTGTTCGGAGCCCTTTCAACCTCATCCCAAACTAAGTTATGTGGATCAATTCTGTCATAATGTTGCCTTTGGTCCTTTTTACATACTTAACTATGTATCTTTAAGTACCACATAAGGGAGAAATGATTCTTTATCTCTGGTTTTCCTTCTGTCTGACGTCACTCAGCATGATATCCTCTAGTTCTCTCCAAGTTGCATGATTTCTTCTTTCTTAGAGATGCATTGCACATCATTGTGTGTGTATATATATTTAATTATATATATGTATATAAAACTTCCTTTTGGTGACAGGGGAGAGAGGGCTTCTGTTTCTTTTGCTTTTGTTTTGGGGTCACACCCTGCAGTGCTCAAGACTTGCCCTCGACTCTACAGGGTTCTCTCTCTGCAGGATACAGGTTACCATGCTTGGTGTCAGAGATTGAACCCAGATTAGATGCTTACAAGGCCAGTGTTCTACTCACTGTATTATCCAGCCCCTATAGCATAACTTCATTAACCATTCATCCATAGTTAGACACTTGGGTTGATTTTGTATCTTGGCTATTTTACTAAGTGCTTCAATGGCCATTGGAGTGCATATATTCTTTTGAATTAATGCCTGTGTGGTAATCCATTTTAAGTACATTTGTCAGAGACACACAAAGGAATCTCGAAACTGAATGGCTCTTGGTAGAAATCTCTCCAGGCCTAATTATTAAAATTTTTAAATTCCAAGATCATGTGGCCACAATCAGCTGCATGACATCATATGATATCCATAACCAGAAATAGAAAACAAATTGTCTAATGTTGCCACTTTGGCAGGTATGAGTGTTGGAGGAAAATTCCAAATAATTGTGTTGGTACTGGTGTTGAAATATTGAATGTAATCAAAGTAGAGAGAGAGTAATGTGGAAATTATTTGCCACACAGGCAGGGGAAGGGGTGAGAGGGGAAGTATACCGGAGTTGGTGGTGGTGGGAAATGTTCACTGGTGAAGGGATGGGTGTTTGATCATTGTATGACTGACACTCAGACAAGAAAGCTTTGTAACTGTTCTCACAATAAACAAATTTTTTAAATAAATAAATAAATAAATAAATAAAGTACATTTGTTGATCTCTGGAAGTTATCAAGAAAATTTTTGCATATTTTTCCCTTTCGAGATCCTTTTGAGGTGTGCGTGTGAGGGACCTGGGGCTGAGATCTCCAAGCCTGCTCGTATGGGGATTGGGCTTCTTCTGCCCAGATCCCCCATTTTTCAGAAGCTCAACAGTCACACCTAGAAACTGTCCCCAGCACTGTGTAATCCCCTCAGTGACCAACATCCAGAGACTATAGAACCAAGCTTCCAAAACTCGACATCTTAAGCCTCTCGAAGAACCTCGCAAGCTACCAAGAGTTTCTTGCCCGAATGGGAGAGCCTGGCAAGCTCCCTGTGGCGTATTCATATTTCAAAACCAGTTAACAAGATGGGTCTCATTCCCCTGACCCTGAAAGAGCCTCCAATGTGTCACTATAGGGAAGGATGAGTAAAGAGATGCTTCTAAAATCTCAGGGCTAGGATGAATGGAGACTTACTGAGACCGTTTGAGAAAATTGACGACCAATGGGATGATGATGATTATGATGATGATGATGATGATGATGATGAGATTATTTAAAAAGATACTGTACTTTCTGGAAATGCTTTAGTAATAATCAATATAAAACAACAGCACAACGGGTAGGGTGTTTGCCTTACACATGGTCAACCAGGCTTTATTTGCAGCATCCCACATGGTCCCCCCAAGCACTGCCAGGAATAATTTCTGAGTGCATGAGCCAGGAGTAATCCCTGTGCATCACTAGGTATGACCCCAAAAGACAAAAAAAACCCACAGTGAACGAGATGGACACCAGTTCATAATTTGTCTTTTGTTTTTTTAATTTTACTTTTTTATTATTTTTTTAAATTTAATTTTATTTTATTAGTGAATCACCGTGAGACAAAGTTACAGACTTACAGGTTTTCATGCTTACGTTTCAGTCATACAATGATCGAGTGCCTATCCCTCCACCAGTGCCCATTTTCCATCACCAATGGTCCCAGCATCACTCCCACCAGCCCCACCCTGTCCCCTTCACCCCACCCTGCCTCTGTGGCAGGACATTCCCATTTGCTCACTGTCTCTTTTTGGGTGTTGTGGTTTGCTACAGAGGTATTAAGTAGGCATCTTGTTCGGTCTATAGTCTATTTTCAGCCTGTATCTCCCATCCCTAGTGGGCCAGCCTAGCACACTTTGCTTGGTGATCCCTTCTCTATCAGAGCTGCTTCTTCACCTAATGTGTGAGGTCAGCTTCCAAGCTGTGGAGTACTCCTCTTGATACTTACCTCTACTATTCTTGGGTGTTAGTCTCCCATTCTGTTACTTTTTATTCCACAGATGAGTGCAATCTATGTCTGTCCCTCTATTTCACTTAACATTATACTTTCTATGTTGTTCGACCTATATGCAAATTTCATAACTTCCTCTTTTCTAACAGCTGCATAGTATTCCATTGTGTAGATGTACCAAAGTTTCTTTAACCAGTCATCTGTTCTTGGGCACTCGGGTTTTATCCAGATTCTGGCTATTGTGAACAGTGCTGCAATGAACATATAGGTGCAGATGTCACTTTTACTATACTTTTTTGCATCTCCAGGATATATTACCAGAAGTGGTATTGCTGGGTCAAATGGGAGCTCAATTTCTAACTTTTTGAGAAGTGTCTATACTGTTTTCCAAAAGGGCTGAACCAGTCGGCATTCCCACCAGCAGTGAAGGAGAGTCCCTTTCTCCTCACATCTGCGCCAACACCAGTCACTTTTGTTCTTTTGGATGTGGGCCAGTCTCTGTGGTGTGAGATGGTGTCTCATTGTTGTTTTGATATGCATCTCCATGATGATTAGTGATGAGGATCATTTTTTCATGTGTGTTTTAGCCATTCGGATTTCTTCCTTGAGAAAGTTTCTGTTCATTTCATCGCCCCAATTTCTGATGGGGTTGGATGTTTTCTTCTTGTGAAGTTTAACCAGTGCTTTACATCCTTGATATCAACCCATGATCCGATGGGTATTGGGTGAATATCCTTTCCCATCTGTAGACTGTCTTTGTATTCTGGTCGCTGTATCTTTTGAGGTACAGAATCTTCTCAGTTTAAGATAGTCCCGTTTGTTTATCTCTCTTTCTACTTGCCTGGTCAGTGGCGAGTCCTCTTTGAAGATACCTGTAGCTTCAATGTCATGGAGGGTTTTGCTGACCTTGTCTTTAATGTCTAATGTTGAGGTCTTTAATCCATTTCGATATGACTTTGTGTTAGGTATAAGTCTGTATTAGGTATAAGTCTGAGCCAATTGTTTTTGCATGTAGCTCTCCAGTGTTGCCAGCACCATTTGTTAAAGAGGCTTTCTTTGCTCCACTTTACATTTCTTGCTCCCTTATAAAAGATTAGATGATCATATATTTGAGGTTTTGTGTAAGGGTATTCTAACCTGCTCCATTGGTCTATTGCTCTGCCTTTGTTCCAGTACCATACAGTTTTAATTATTACCACTTTGTAGTAGAGCTTGAGGTTGTGGAAGGTGATGCCCCCCCATCATCCTTTTCCCCAAAATGCTTTAGCTATTCGTGGGGGTTTGTTGTTCTATAAGAATTTTAGGAGTATTTGGTCCACTTCCTTGAAGAATGTCATGGGTATCCTTATAGGGATCTCATTGAATCTGTATAATGCTTTGGGAAGTATTGCTATTTTGACAATGTTAATTTTCCAATCCATGAACAGGGGATGTGCTCCCATTTCCTCGTGTCCTCTTTTATTTCGTGAAGTATCATTTTGTAATTTTCTCTGTACAGGTCCTTTACCTCCTTAGTTAAGTTGATTCCGAGGTACTTGATTTTCTGAGGCATGATTGTGAACGGGGTGGCTTTTTTTCATATCACTTTCTTTTCTTTCATTATTTGCATATAGGAAAGCCATGGACTTTTTGGTATTGATTTTATAGTCTGTGACTTTACTATATGATTGCATTGTCTTGAGGAGTTTCTTGGTAGACGCTTTGGGATTCTCTAAATATAATATAATATCATCTGCGAATAGTGAGAGCTTGATTTCTTCCTTTTCTATCTGGATGCCCTTAATATCTTTTTCTTGCCAAATCGCTATTGCAAGTACTTCCAGTACTATATTGAACAGAAATGGTGAAAGTGGGCATCCTTGCCTTGTCCCTGATCTTAGAGGGATTGCTCTTAGTTTTTCCCCATTGAGGATAATGCTTGCCATAGGCTTGTGGTAGATGGCTTCGACTATATTGAGGAAGTTCCCTTCTATGCCCATTTTGGTGAGTGTTTTCATCATGAATAGGTGCTGGAGCTTGTCAAATGCTTTCTCTGCATCTATTGATATGACCATATGGATTTTATCTTTTCTTTTGTTTATATGATGAATTATGTTGATTGACTTCCGAATGTTGAACCATCCTTGCATCCCTGGGATGAATCCCACTTCTTCATGGTGTAAGATCTTTTTGATGAGTTGCTGGATTCTGTTCGCTAATATTTTGTTGAGGATCTTCACATCCGTATTAATCAGAGATATTGGTCTATAGTTTTCTTTTTTGGTGGTGTCTCTATTTGATTTTGGTATTAGGGTGATATGTTCCTCATAGAAACAGTCTGGGAGTGTTTCTGTTTCCTGGATTTTCTGGAAGAGCTTGAGAAGAATTGGTAATAGGTCCTCTTTAAATGTTTGGAAGAATTCACATTCACTAGTGAATCCATCTGGACCTGGATTTTTGTTTCTGGGGAGACTTTTGATTACAGTTTACATTTCCTTGATAGTAATGGGTCTATTCAGGTATTCCACATCATCTTGGTTCAGCCTTGAGAGGCTATAAGAATCCAGGAATTTATCCACTTCTTCTAGATTCTCTTGTTTTGTAGCGTACAGACTTTCAAAGTAGTCTCTGATGACCTTTTGAAGTTTTTGGCTTCTGTTCTGATGTCTCCCCTTTCATTTCTGATTCAGTTTATTAGAGTTCTCTCTCTTTCTTTCTTTTTGAGTCTTGCTAGTGGTTTATCAATGCTATTTATTTTCTCAAAGAACCAGCTCTTAGATTCATTGTTCTTTTGGATTGTTTTTTGGGTTTCCATATCATTTATTTCTGCTCTAAGTTTTATTATTTCTTTCCTTCTGCCTGGTTTGGGCTCCCTTTGTTGGTCCTTTTCTAAGGTCTTGAGCTGTGAGGTCAGGTTATTTATGTGGGCCCTTTCTTCCTTCCTGAGATATGCTTGAAGAGCTATAAATTTTCCCCTTAACACAGCTTTAGCTGTGTCCTACAGGTTCTGGTAGCTCGTGACTTCATTCTCATTTGTTTCCAGATACCTTTTGATTTCTTCCTTGATTTCCTCCCTGACCCACTCATTGTTCAACATCGAGTTGTTTAATTTCCAGGTGTATGGTTTGTTCCTCAGTGTCTATGCATGATTAATTTCTATTTTCAGTGCATCATGGTGTGAGAAGATAGTTGATACAATGTCTATCTTCCTGATTCTATGGAGGTATGCTTTGTGGCCCAGCGCATGATCTATTTTGGAGAATGTTCCGTGTGCACTGGAAAAGAATGTGTATTCTTTTTTATGGGGATTCAAAGCCCTGTATATATCTATTAGCTCTCTCTCTTCTACTTCTTCCTCCAAGGCCATTGTTTCCTTGCTGAGTTTTGATCTTTTTGATCTATCCAGAAGTGATAAGGCAGTGTTGAAGTCTCCAAGAGCTATTGTGTTGCTAGCGATGTCCTCACTAAAATCTGTTAACAGTTGTTTTAAGTATTTCTTTGGTCCCTCATTAGGTGCATATACGTTTAGGAGTGTGAGTTCTTCCTGCTGTATGTATCTCTTGATTAGTAATAAATGGCCTTTGCTGTCCGTTCTAATCTTTTTCAACCTGAAATCTATATTGTCAGATACTAGTATGGCCACCCCAGATTTTTTGAGGGAGTTGTTTGCTTGAAGGAATGTTTTCCATCCTTTGACTTTGAGTCTGTGTTTGCTCTGACCATTCAGATGTGTTTCTTGTAGGTAGCAGTATTCTGGGTTCAGTTTCTGAATCCATTTTGCCACTCTGTGTCTCTTGATGGGTGCATTTAGACCATTGACATTGAGAGAGTTTTGTGCCATCTTACTGTAAGAGTTTGTTGTGCTTGTAGGGGTTTTTCTTTTCTTACAGGAGCCCCTTTAGTCCTTCTTTTAAGTTTGGTTTTGAGTCTATGAAGTTCCTTAGTTGTTGTTTATCCATGAAATTATGAATGGTTCCTTCAAATTTGAGTGAGAGCTTAGCCAGATAAAGTATTTGTGGTGAGGTGTTCATTTCATTGAATTTTTTCACTATATCCCACCATTGTCTTTTGGCTTGGAGGGTTTCCTCTGATAAGTCTGCTGTGAATCTAAGGGGTGCTCCTTTGTATGTGATTTCTTTTTTTGACCTTGCTGCTTGCAGTATTTTGTCCCTATCCGTGGCATCCATCATTCTGTCTATGATATGTCTTGGAGTCTTTTTATTAGGGTCTCTTCTAGCTGGCACCCTTCTGGCTCCTAGGATCTGAACATCTGCATTATCCAGCCCTGGGAACTTTTCAGCAATGATTTTTTTATCTTTAACCATGGCTTTCTCATTAGGGTTGCCTCCCTGTCCTTCTGGAACTCCAGTGATTCTTATGTTATTCCTCTTGGCATCACCCCCTAGGTCTCTGATTTGCCCTAGAGCTGTTTTAAGGTCTTTTCAAATTGTTTGTTGTAGCCTGTGGGCTTTCTGTTGCTCATCTTCAAGCTCACTAATTCTATATTCAGCTATATCATTCTACTATTGAGGTCTCCCACTGTGTTTTTTATTTCATCTACAGTGTCTTTTATTTGTGACATTTCCGACTGTAGCTTTCCTATTTCTGCTCTCATTTCTTCCCATAATTTCTTCACTGACTGCTCCACCGTTTCTTTCAGTTTGATGAACATTCTCAGAATTTCTTCTCTGAATTCTTTATCAGAGAGATCACATTTGTGGGAAACCCCTGCTGAGGCTTCTGGACTCTTTTCTTCATCCTCTCCTTGCTGTGGGGATTTGCCCTGTTTCTTCATGCTGTCACGGTTTGTATGGAGGTGGGACCTTCCAGTTCACTAGAGCTAATCTCTCTTTTTGTAAGTTTTCAATATTTTGGTGCAATCGGAGCAGGCTAGTGGTTAATTTAGCCTTTTGTGTTTGAGGTAACTGGGGAGATCTCCACAAAGTTAGTTAATGGGGATTGCCACTTCTGTCAAGTATACTAGAACAGGGGAAAATAACTGCCACAGCTTAAGCGGCCTCCCGCCCCCCGAGACCACGCCCACTGCAGTGGGGCCATGCCCGCTACCAAAGAGGCCATGCTCCTTCTGGCCACTGGACGCTGGCTGGAGATTGGTCCAGGGCACGCACGGGCACAGAGGGTTGGGATGTGCAGTGAGGAAATCAGGTGCACCTGGATGAGGAAGCAGGACGCATAGGGTCAGCTGCAGCTAAGGGCATGGTCCCTGCCCACTGGACACTGGCTGGGATGCTCAGTCAATTTGTTGTTTTTAAAGTCACGTGAAGGGCTGGAGCGATTGCACAGCGTTTGCCTTGCACACGGCTGACCCGGGTTCAATTCTCAGTGTTCCATATGGTCCCCTGAGCACTGCCAGTGGTAATTCCTGAGTGCAGAGCCAGGAGTGACCCTTGTGCATCACCGGATGTAACCCAAAAAGCAAAAATAAAATAAAATAAAAAAAATAAAATCAGTGTAGGGAGAAAAAAATGAGATGACAATATTTTATTTAAATCTACAAAAATATATAATATTTCTGTTCTTCAGCACCAGTGCACGCTTAACTCAGATAGAGTTTAGCTTCTCAAATTCTTTCTTCCATTAAGTTTATTCTGGCGATTCACCCCATAATTATTCCTGTGGCGACCTTGACTTGCTTCCTCTCTCATATCCCTCAATCAGAAATTAGTTCTGAAGATAGAGATAAAAGCACCATAGTAGCAACTGATTTTTCCTATCACTGGGTACTCAGCTTTGCAGACATTTCAGTTTGACCTTTCTTAAAAATACAGGTTATAGAAATCTGGGTTGAGAGGTGGAAACAGACTCCTCATGTTGTCTTCAGGAACCTGAAAGTATGAGTTCTTCCTCAACAAAGAGAAGTAGAAGTATATTACATCACACCCACCTGACCCAGTTTCACAGAGTTGAAACAAAATACCTGCCTTTGCTTGCATAAAATGAAAATGTATGAGGAAAGCTCCACAAAAGAACTAAAGTTCTTGGAGTTCAACAAACCAGTTTCATTCAATACTCCATTAGCCACTTGAAATCACTTTCACTGGACTCTACTCATGGTGCTTAAATGACAGACTTATTTCTATCAACTCAGAAGAAACCGTGTTCCAAAAGTATGTTCAGTTCAGTTGAACAAAGTCTGTCACTGCAACTATTCAGAGCCATCCACTTGTGCTTAATAATGTCTCACTACACTCCAGGATTTCCCACTTTTTAGGGTCAAAGGCACATAGACAAAGATTACTCTTACAAAGGTAGAGCTCCTATAAGTGTAACAAAAGAGGTTCAGATACCTTTAAGAGCCCAGTGAGAAATTGATCCAATATGAAGAAGAATTTTTAGATGCTGAGCCTTACAAAATGAGTAAAGAAGTTTTTAAGTCTTTTACTTAAAAAGTAACACACTTTCATTGAACCCGGGATAGCCCATATCCACTGTTGTACTCTCTTTCCATCCCACAGAGAACATTCTTATGCATATATGTGTCTATTTGTGTTATTACTATCTTAAAATTTTCTAGAATTATTACTGCTAAATCAAAATATATACAGGGTGGGAATGTTAGTGGTAGAGCACTTGTCTTGAATGTGTAAGCTGTGATTCACTCCCTGCTTTGAATATTAAATACGGGTATTTTTTTTTCTTTTGGGTCTCTCCATGTGATGATCAGGGCTTACTCCTTGCTTTGCACGCAAATTACTCCTGTTGGTACTCAGCGACCATATGGTTTGCTGGGGATAGATCTCGGGTTGGTGGTGTGCAAGGCAAACACCATACCCACTGGACTATCGCTCTGGCCTCTTAATATTAAACCTTAATATTAAATTTTAACATTAGTAATTTTCCATAACATAGTGTACAACTCTTCCACATTTTTACACTGCTCTTCACAAAGACAAGGACCCTGACAATATTTTATATCATCAACCTTATCGTACTGTTTGTTTAAAATTACCTTTAAATAATAGAGATTGATTGCTTTTTTTAACAAAAGAAAGGTTGCAGTATAATTTTTAAGTGTGCATTATTAAAAGTCTGTTTGGAAACATTACTTTTACTACAAAGTCAGAGAAGTCATAAACAAAGAAAACTATAGACTAATATTCTTGGTGAATATAGATACAAAAATCCTCAACAACATTTTAGTGAATCAAATTAAAAATACATTAAAAGATTATATGTGATAATCAAATGGGGTTTATTCTAAAGATTCAAGGATGGTTCAACATAAGCGACTCAATTAATCAATTAATGTGATATAATATATCAACAAAAACAAAAAGATAGCAATCATATAATATACACAGATACATTTAAATATACTGAAAAGATTTAACATCTGTTTATGATACAAAAGCCTGAACAAAATATGTATATAAGAAACTTACCTCAACATAGCAAAGGTAATACACAACAAACTTATATATAATGTCATATTTAACTACAAAAAAAATCTTTTTTTATAAGACCAATCACACGACAAAGATATTTACTGAAATCACTATTATACAATATAATATTGAAAGTCCTAGTCACTAGCAATTAGATAAGAAGAGGAAAAATAGACTCAGTTAGGAAATAAAAAAGTTAAGCTATCACTATTTGTGTATAAGGTAGATAGATAGATAGATAGATAGATAGATAGATAGATAGATAGACTCAAAGATTCCACCAAAAGAACTATTAGAAACATTGAAACCAATACAAAAGAAGTAAAAGGTTACAAAATCTATATACAGAAATCTAATTACATTTCTATATCATCATCATCTCGTTGATTGTCCAATTTCTCGAGCGGTCTCAGTAACCTCTCCATTCATCCTATCCCTGAGATTTTAGAAGCCTCTCTCCACTCAGCCTTCCCAACGATGCCGCATTGGAGGCTCTTTCAGGGTCAGGGGAATGAGATCCAGCTTGTTACTGGCTTTGGCATATGAATACACCATGGGAAGCTTGCGAGGATCTTCCATATGGGCAGGAAACTCTCAGTAGCTTGCTAGTTTCTCCCAGAGGGAGAAGTAGGTTATAAAATATCACTTCTGGGAGCTTGCTTTTAAGTCTCTGGATGTTGGCCGTGGATGGGATTACACACACCTGGTTTCTTCTACCAGTACCTTCATGCATGAGGCTTGTCTGAAAGTGTGGAGAGGGGCCTTGAGCATGGCTGTGACTAGGTTCCAGAGGTCTTCGGCCACCAGGGGCTCTGCTCGGGGTGGGGAGGGAAGCTGGAGCCCATCTCCTCTGAGGGGCCCCTGGGAGGACAGCCAGGCACTTGAGCAAGAGACTCTCTTTTAATTTGTTGTTTGCATGTAGAAATGTTAACAATAGGATCACATTTCTATATGCAAACAACAAACTAAAGGAGAAAGTAAAACTTTAAGCCCATTTAAAATGTATAAAACACCATTTTTATGAACTACAGAAAACTTGGATAATACACCCAAATAAAAAGCATGAAGAGAATTTAGTCAAAGCACTTCAGAGGTGTTTTCTGCTCTTATACTACCCTAAAGAAAGCAGTCGCCATGCTTTCCAATATGCACTTGGGACAAAGAGATAGTGCAATGGGTAGGGCACTTGCCTTAAACACAGCTGACCTGGATTTGATCCCTGGTGCCACTGGTGGTGTTTCATCCCGCCCCACCACCCAGCATTTCCGTTAGACACTTGTAATGGAAAAGCCTTCCCTCGGAGGGGATGGGTTCCAGCTTCCCTGATGGCGAAGTTTAGCAGTAAGCCCTGGACACTGCTGGTGTGGCCTAACATAAAATAAAACAAAAAACATGGACTAGAGGTGTAAGTGGTAAGACACCATCTGGAGAGTAACAGTCACATGGAAAACCTTAAGACTCATGAGTAAAGACTCTGGAAACTTCTAGCCCAACTTACTGGAGTTAAGTTTGTATCTCAACCGATGTTCCTAATCAAGCACCGCCCAAGGGCCTGAGCCAAAATGAAGGTAATGGTCTATATTTTGTAAAAGACAAAAAATGTCTTCACTTTTATATCTCAATTATTATATTCTTTATTATAATTTCTATGATTTATACCAATTCTGTTTTATATACATATATTTATTTCACTTTTTCTAATGTTGATGAATATTTTGCTGCTGTATAAAAAAATACCTTGCCTACTTCTCTTTGAGCATATTAATCATATGAGCTTTGTCTTTCATACCTAGAGTGAAATCCTTTTTGGACCATGGGCTATTTATTTCATTGTTTGTCATAGCATTTTATTTTGTTTTGATTTTTGAAAAGGCAGTGGGAAAAATAAAAATGAATTGAGTAATTTTTTAGTATTTTCTCAAGTATTTTTGAGTATTTTTATGAGTATTCTTTGGTTTTATTCCACTGCTCATATGCATGACAGTCTACTGATTTTGAAGCTGTCTTGTGCAGTTTTGAACCATAAACCAGAAATGTATTTATTTTTATTGTTTTTATATTTGTTTTTGCTTTGACCCATGACTTTATTATTTTTTTTTAAATTTCAGGCCCGGTGTTTTATAATCTCTTATTGGCAGAGTTTCCTGGACACAGTGTCGCAAGCCCACATGCTCTTTGAAAGTACCTGCTTCCCTCCATCACCTCTCAGCGTGCTGTCTCCACCCCAGTTCATCTGCCATTTCATTTCTGTAATTCACTTACATTGCCTTTGGCCATTTGTTATCCCTTACTATGTTTGTTTGGTATTCCACACTTCACAGAGACTATTCTGCATCTGTCCTTCTCCTTCTAAGTAACTTCCCTCAGCATGATAACTCCAGATTCATCCATGTCGTGGGAAACTTGCATGATTTTGTCTTCTCTTTAGCCTAGTATTATCCCATTGTGTACATGTACCGTAGTTTCTTTATTCAGTCTTCTCTCCCTGGGCACTCAGATTATTTCTGGATCTGGCTATTGCGAATAAAGCTGCAAAGGGGACACAAATGTATTTTCAAAATAGAGTTAGGAGAACATGACTTTTTATATGCAATTTAATTCCATATCTTTGGAAATGGCTGATGCCTTGTTGTAATCTTTGGTTTCTAATTAAATATGTCCCCAAAGATTCAATTACTTTAAAATCCATTGAAAATTTTATATGGCCTAAAATATATAGTCTATTTTATTCAGTATTATTTTGCAAAGTATTTCCTTCTACTTTGCTAGGTCCAGAGTTTACTCAGTTTAAATTAAATTGTTTTAGTTTAATGCATGGACCAAGTATAATATATTTTACAAAGAAGTAGAAGAGGGAGGGGTTCAGATATACCAAACTTTACCTCTGGCTTATGACTCTTATTTCTCTACTCTTTAAGTTGCAAGATACCCATCAAGCCCAAAATGATGGTTAACAGGGGATAATCAAATGACATTTTACTATACTACTTGACTTAGAAGTGAGTATATTGATTATTAAAATATCTTCATTAAGAATCATATTTCTTATTATTCTCTTTGGCAACTAATTTTGTTGACTTCTGCTTCTCATAGGTAGATAATGAGGCTGGGTCAACTAGATAGTATAGGATAACAGTCCTTTACAATCTATAATTTGAGTTTAACTTCAAAGTTATTTGACAGCAGAAGCTTGAGAAAGGTTTGATAGAATAAACTAAATGAAGAGAATCTTGAGATTAGGACCTAATCTTGGATTGGGACCCTACTTCCAATAATAATTGATGATTAGATAGTTGGATGAAAATTTAGATTACCTAAAGGCAGAATTAAAGATAGGAGCTTCTTTCATTCAAGAAGGAAAAATAAAGTGGTGTAGAATAATGAAATTTATATGAGAGAACAAACAACCTACATACTTCCTCATTATATTTCAAGACTCTGGTGAAGACAAGTCTGCTCTTACAAGGTACCAAAAGAAATGAAAATCAAATTACTTGTAATAATGATAATCAAGATGTGAGAAAGACTCAAACATTAGAGAAGGGTCAGGTATGTAAGGAAGTTGGAGTCTGCTTATAAGTTGCCAAGTCTGCTTTCCTTAACAGTCTTTACAATAACATAAAAGTTCATTGAAGTCTGACAACATGAAACTGTTTTCCGTGTGTGGTCCAGGAAGCTAAAAGAAAAGGAGATTGAATTTGAAATCTCTGCCTCAGTAGAACGGAAGCAAAATGACATTACAGGAAGGAAGGAAGGAAGGAAGGAAGGAAGGAAGGAAGGAAGGAAGGAAGGAAGGAAGGAAGGAAGGAAGGAAGGAAGGAAGGAAGGAAGGAAGGGAGGAAGGGAGGAAGGGAGGAAGGAAGGAAGGAAGGAAGGGAGGAAGGGAGGAAGGAAGGAAGGATAGCTTTCAATGTTAATAGTCATCTTTAAGAAGACCTTGGCCTCATACTTAAAGGAATACTGCTCAGCTTTACAGACAATTTAGGAACTTCATAGACTCAAAATTATGGCTGCAGGAAAAACTAAAAGGACTACTTTAAGACTAGACAAGTCCCCCAAACACACGAAACTCCTACGGAATCATGGGACTGCCGCGACCTGCACAGTTGGTGAAAGATCAACAGGAGAGAGGGATTGAGAGCTGCAGAGACAGGTGGGGAGGACTGTGTGGAGCTTTCAGCGACTTTATTGCAAAGCTCATTCATTGACTTTCATGGTTTGAAGTAGACAATTCCTGGGAAAGCCAAGGGTTACATGTTGGGCGAGCTACGCTATCTATTACTCTGTTCTGTGGCTGCGACTGCGGGTAGTTCCTAGAACTTTCTCAGAAAAACACGACAGGAGTGAGACTGTGGCTTCTGGCCCAGCCAAGGAGGATCAGGCGCAGCCTTCTCTTCGGCCCCCTTTACAGGGCATGGCGCTCCCACACGCCACGGTTTTCCCCTGCTCATTCCTTTCTCAGGGAAAACCAGCAGGGACTACCAAGGCCAGTCCCCAACGTGGGACAAAACCCCATAACGATAATCTCTCTCAATGTCAATGGACTAAATGCACCAATTAAAAGATGCAGAGTGACAGGCTCAATCTGAAAATTGAACCCAACGTTCTGCTGCTTGCAAGAAAAACATCTGAACAGTTAGAGCAAACACAGACTCGAAGTCAAAGGATTGAAAATTGGGGGAAAATTTCCTCAGTATAGTCAAAGCCATCTACCACAAGCCCACAGAAAACATTATTCTTAATGGGAAATAACTAAGAACCTTCCCTCTAAGATCAGGGACAAAACAAGGTTGTCCACTATCACTACTTTTATTCAATATAATACTAGAAGAACTTGCCATAGTAGTTAGGCAATAAAAAGATATCAAGGGCATCCAGATAGGAAAGATAGGAGTCAAGCTATCACTATTTGCAGATGACATAATCTTATACTTAGAAAACCATAAAGACTACAAAAAAATCTCCTAGAAACAATTAGTTTGTAAAGTGAAGTGTCAGGTCACAAAATCAATGCCAAAATTTTATGGCCTTCCTATATAAAAATAATGAGAGTAAAAAGGGAGATATTAAAAATACAATCCCACTTACAATAGTGGCTCAGAAAATTAAGTACCTTGGAATCGGCTTAAATAAATAGGGAAAGAACCTATGCAAAGAATACAAAACACTACTTCAAGAAATAAAAGAAGACATGAAGAAATGGATATATATCCCCTGCTCATGGATCAGGAAGATTAATATTTTCAAAATGGCAAATACCCCCCAAAGCAATATACAGACTCAGTGTGGTCCTTGTAGTATACCCATGACATTTAAAAAAAATAGGCAAAACATTTCTGAAATACATCTGGAACAATAAACCCTCATGAATAGCTAATGCAATTTTTGGGAAAAAGAAGCTGGGAGGCATCACTTTCTCCAACTTCAAACTGTACTAAAAAGCAGTAGTAATTAAAACAGCATTGTACTGGAATAGAAACAGACCCACAGAACAATGGAATCGAGTGAAATATTCTGATACAGACTCTCAAGTATGTGATTACTTAATTTTTGACAAAGGAGCAAGAAATGTGAAGTGGAGAACAAATTCTCTTCAACAAATGGTGCTGGAAAAGCTAGATAGCTACCTGCAAAAAATAAACTCAGACCCCTGTCTAATGTCAATCACAAGTCAGATCAAAATAGATGAAAGACCTCAATTTCAAACCTGAATCCATAAGATACATGAAGGGAAGCGTAGGCAAAACCCTCCATGATATTGAAGCTGAAAGCATCTTAAGAATGAAACACCACTGACCAAGCAAGTGGAAACAAAAATAAACAAATGGGACTACATTAAACTAAGGAGCTTCTGCAGCTCCAAAGAAATGGTGACCAAAATACAGAAAGATCCCACAGAATGGGAAAAAATATTTATGGGAAAAATATAGGGAAAAATATGGGGAAAATTACCTATCAGGTAAGCGGTTAACATATAGGATATGCAAGACACTGGTAGAACTTTAGCACTGTAGCACTGTCCTCCCATTGTTCATCGATTTGCTCGAGTGGGCACCTGTACATCTCCATTGTGAGACTTGTTGTTACTGTTTTTGGCATGTTGAATACGCCATGAGGACCTTTCCAGGCTCTGCCATGTGGGCAGGATACTTTCGGTAGCTTTCCAGGTTCTCTCTGTCCTTGTAAAGTTCTACCACTTGCTACCATTCGGATTTGGAGGAAGCGGTAGAAATTTACAAGAAAAGGAAAAGGATCCTTCAACCCCATCAAAAAATGGGGAGAAGAAATGAACAAAAACTTCCTCAACAAAGAAATACAAATGGCCAAAAGGCAAACAAAAAATGTTCCACATCGCTAATCATCAGGGAGATGCAAATCAAAACAACAATGAGATATCTTACACCACAGAAATTGGCATATATCAAAAATTACAAGAACAACCAGTGCTGGTGCAGATGCAAGGAAAAAGAGACTCTCATGCATTGTTGGTAGGAATGCCAACTGGTCCAGCCTTTACATGGACATTCCTCAAAAAAATAGAAATTGAGCTTCCATGTGACCCAGCAATACCACTTCTGGGAATATACCCTGGGGATGCAAAAAAGCATAGTAGTAAAAATTATATCTGCACTTGTATTTTTATTGCAGCACTGTTCGCAATAGAATCTGGAAACGACCTGAGTGCCTGAGAAAAGAGGACTGGTTAAAGAAACTTTGGTACATCTACACCATGGAATATTATGCAGCAGTTATAAAATATGAAGTCATGAAATTTGCTTATAAATGGATGGACATGGAGAGTATCATGCTAAGTGAAATGAGTCAGAAATAGAGTCAGAAATGAGTCAGAAAGAGAGGGACAGACAGAATGATTGCATTCATTTGTGGAATATAAAATAACATAACATGGGATTAACACCCTAGAACAGTATAAACAAGGTCCAGGAAGATTGCTCCATTGTTTGAATCTTGCCTCATGTGCTCGGAGAGAAGGCAATTGGGTAGAAACAGGACCACTATGTCAGTGATGGTTGGTTAGAGGGATCAGTCGGGATGGGAAATGTGTGCTGAAAGTAAATAAAAGACCAAACATGATGACCTCTCAGTATCTGTATTGCAGAGCACGATGCCCAAAAGTAGAGAGAAACTAAGAAGGAAGGCACCTGCCACAGAGGCAGGGTGTGGGACTAGAGGGGCGGCAGGAGGGATACTGGAGACATTGGTGGTGGAAAATGCACACTGGTAAAGGGATGGGTGTTCAATCATTGTATGACTGAAACTTTTGTATGAATGAAACATCATGAAAACTTTGCAACTATCTCACAGTGATTCACTAAAAAAGTAAATTAAAAAAGAGAAGATTTTTGGCCTTCCCATACACAGAAGTTGTAATCTGAGATGCAATTTAGGACAATTCTCCAGAAGAGTAGTAGAATGACCTGCAGAGCCCTTAATAAAAACCCAATAGCAAGCCTATAGTGCAGAACTACTAAACCAGTACCCCTGAGAACAGGGTCCAGCCTCGTTAGCATGGAGCATACCCAGGAGCAACCAGGACAAATAACCACTGACTTAAACTGTGAAAAGTCTTGAAGAAATTATTTGTTTTGATCACCAGAAGATTCATAAACCCATGATTCAAATTTGAGGCTGGAAAGTCACTGATTCAAAGGCAAGAGATAACTCAATTCTGCAGCTAAACTGAATGAATATGACCACAGAGAACACCTGCAAGTTTGACTAACAGAAAGTGGGCATAGAGAAATGTGTCAGCTAACTTATGGAGACCAAATTTATATAATAGAAGTTTGAAAAGTGATTTGGAGAAAGTAAAAATGAGTGTGGACTATCATCAAGATATTAATAAGGAGAGATTATGAGATGGAAGAAGAAACCCATGGCAGGATACGAGCAAAGAAATAACTATGAAGCACAAATATCGAGAGGAATTTAATGTCAAACACAAATTTGTATAGCAAAGCTCTTCTGACTTTTCTTAATCCCTTACATATTTCTTTAGTGTCATATGTATATAGGGACTAAGAAACATGTTTTAAAAAGTGTTTTAAACTCTCCTTTATCTTTCTCTATAGAGGGATAGAAAAAGAATGAAAATTAATTACTAGGTAAAGTGTGCCTAGCTGTAATATCCATTACCTATAGGTATTAAGGCTTTACTTCTCTATTGAATCACACACTTGTGATCAGTTGATAATCTAAACTACCTGAGATAAGTATCTTATTTAATTTGAATAAGCAAGTCATTCCATCTGTGAAAAATGAGTATTTAGAGCCTTTAAAGAGATCTTTCTTTCATTTTATTCTTAGATTCCACTTTAAAAAAATAGGGGCACTATAATTTGCAATACTATTGTTTCAGGAACACAGTGTCAATGTACTGCTCAATATGTCTTTCTCACTACCTCTAAATCTCTTAACCACCAGCCTCACACACACACACATGAACACACACACACACATGAACACACACACACACACACGCACACACACACACACACACACACACACCCTCAGAACCCATTAGCACTATTCCACAGGCAGAATCTCAGTGTCTTTTTTACACTGAAAATTGTCTATTCCTTTACTTTGTTATTTTGTGTTCTTACATGTGAATGAGACTATTTGGTGTTTGTCCTTCTCTCTGATTCATGCTTCGTGCAGACACTACACTCCAATTCTATCTCAGTGGCTAGGAAACAAAGATTTAATATTTTCTTATCTCTGAATACTATTCCGCTGTGCTTATGTACAAAACTTCCTTTCACTCTCATAAAGTCTTGGACATGGGTTGTCTACATATCTTGCTATGTATAAAATAGCAAGGCAATAAACATAAGCATACAGGTGTATTTTCCAATTAATATTTCTGTATTCTTGAGGCAGATGCCAAGTAGAATAATTGTTGGGTCATATGGAAGAGAAGCTCTAGTTTTACTTATTGAAAAGTATCCACGCTATTTACCATAAAGTTTGAGTCTGAAGGCATCCTGCCAACAGCATGAATTCTTTCCTCCTCTCCAACTCACCTGCATCCCTTCAGGTACTGGTTGTCTCCAAAATTTTCCCAAAACTTTTGAAGTAGATCAGTCTCACTGGTATGAGGTTGAACATCCTGGTCATTTTTATTTGCGTTCCCCCAATAATGAATGATATGAAACTTTTATCCAAATTGGCAATCCATATATGTTCTTTGGGAAGTGTCTCTTTATTTCTTCTCCTTATTTTATTTCTTACAAGAAATTTTGTGAGCTCACTGTATATTAGGCATTAGTCCTGCCTAAGATGTATGGTGAGAGAAAATTCTCTTTCATTTAATGATCTATGTTCCCTTTTTTAAGTGACAGTGAGGAAAATTCACAGTGAAAAAATTTTCCTATGATAATTAAATTTAAATGAAATAAATGAAATTGAACATTACATATCACACAATAAATAACAAGTTAATTTGACTCCCAGTGAGTCAAAGATCTTGATATAGTACATAAAAATACATTGAATAAAACAAATAACTCTCCAAGATATATTTTTAAATTTAATTTTATTTTTGTAAAGCTGTTCACAGTAACTCATCACATTTAATAGTCAAACACTAGTCCCATTACCATATTTTGAATGATTCCACCCCAAATTCCAATCCATGCCCCCAAAGCAGAACTGCAATAATTAATTTTGTGTTGTTTGTTATGAATAACCTGCTAAAAATGGTACAGTAAAGTTTCCTTAGAATAAAGTGTGTGGAGATTGTTGTATTTCATCCTGGAGCCATTAAGCCCTTGTATAAGAAATCACTAACATGTTTGTTAAACCCCATCAAATGGTGTGTGCTACTCTTGGAGTATAGTATGAGAGGTTGCTCCAGGAGTTCTAAAATTTAGAATGTTATTGGAGACCAGATTCACTCATGGGTGAGGCCTATGTGGCTTTTCTCCCGGAACTTTATTTCTGAGTCTCTAGATCCTGGCCATTGATGAGATTATATAGTGCCAGATGCAGTTTTTGGGTGTGACAGCCAAGCTACTGGTAAACTTGGGAGATGCCGGGAGGAGGCCCATTCCTGCTCTGAGTGAGCTTGGAGATTTCAGTCACGGGTCTCGCATGCCTGGGTTCTATGCAGATTCACTCACGTGTGAGGCTCATCCGAGCCTATGGAGAAGGGTCTTGAGAACTCTCCATAACATTGACTTCAAAGGAATCTTCAATGATCAATGCATTTGGCTAAAACAAAACAAAACAAAAACAGCAGAATTAAAAATAAACAAGAGTTTCCTTTTAGATGAAGCGTGTTTGGCAATGTAAAGAAGACATGTGAAAAAAGTCTGCTGCCAAATATGTTTTCTGGTTGCTTACGAGCTCTTTATTAAAATCAAATTCTGTAAACTGACTCTCACTTTTCTCTGCCTCCAGTCCTGAACACTGAACATGCTTGACCCTTGGTAGAACAGGAGTTAGTCTCAGGCTCAGTCAAAATTGAAGGCAGAATTGAAGACAGAAGAATAGCCACTGATCTAATGTGAGAATTGGCAGGACTTACAGAGACTGATAATTAAGATATTTTTCCCCAGATACTTTGCAGGAACTAAATCCTTAAAAATTGTATGACATGAAGTCACCTCTCGGCATGGCCTTGACCCCTCCCTCTTCGCCAGGTAACCAGGATTTTCCTTCTGAGACCCCACCCCGTGTGGAGAAATTCTCTGATCGCCTCCTGTCCTAGGGGATGACCTCAAGAGAAACAACATAAGAATCATTGGAGTACCAGAAGCACAGGCAACCAATGCCAGTGGAAAAAAAAAACACAATTAAAGACATCATTGCTAAGAAATTCCCAGAGCTAGAGAATGCAGGCATCCAGATCCAATGAGTTCAAAGGGTGCCAGCTAAAAGGGACCCAAGTAAAAAAACCCAAGGCATATCATAGTCAGAATGACGAATACCATGAATAGAGACACAATACTGCAAGCAGAAAGATCAAAGAAGGAAATCATATACAAAGGAGCACCTCTTAGATTCACAGCAGAACTATCAGAAGAAACCTTCCAAGCCTGAAGACAATGGTGGGATATAGTGAAAAATGAAATGAACGCCTCAGCAAGAATACTTTACTCGGCTAAACTCTCAGTTAAACTTGAGAGAACAATACACTATTTCATGGAGAAGCAACAGCTCAGGAACTTCATAGAGTCAAGACCAAACTTAAAAGAAGGACTAAAAGGGCAACTATAAGACAAGGGAAAATTCCTACAAGAACAACAAACCCTACAGAAAGATGGCAGAAAATCCCATGACAATAATCTCTCTTAATGTTAACGGTCTAAATGCACCAACCAAGAGGCACAGAGTGGCAAAATGGATTCAGAAACTAAACCCAACTTTCTACTGTCTACAAGAAACACATCTAAATAGTCAGAACAAACACAGACTCAAAATCAAAGGATGGAAAACAATCCTGCAAGCAAACAGATCCCTCAAAAAAGCAGGGGTGGCCATACTAGTATCCGACAACATAGATTTCAGGCTGAAAAAGATGAGAAGGGACAGCGAAGGTCATTTTCTATTCATCAAGGGATATGTACAACAGGAAGAAATCACACTCTTAAACATATACGCACCTAATGAACTACCAGCTAAATACTTAAAAGTACTCCTAACAGAATTTAAGCAGGACATAACTAGCACCACGATAGTAGTTGGAGACTTCAACACTGCCTTATCACCTCTGGATAGACAGACAAGAACAACACTCAACAAGGAAACAATGGCTCTGAAGGAAGAAATGGAGGAGACAGGGCTAATAGACCTATACAGAGCTATACACCCCAAAAAGAAAGAATACACATTCTTTTCCAGCACACACGAAACATTTTCCAAAATAGATAACATTCTGGGTCACAAATTATACCTTAATAGAATCAGGAAGATAGAAATTGTATCAACTATCGTTTCAGACCATGATGCACTGATGATGGAAGTTAATCACACACAGATGCGGAGAGCCAAATCAAACACCTGGAACTTAAACAACTCATTATTGAACAATGACTGGGTCACAAAGGAAATCAAGGAAGAAATCAAAAAATACCTCTAAACAAATGAGAATGAAGACACAAGGTACCAGAACCTATGGGACGCGGCTAAAACTGTGTAAAAAGGAAAATTTATAGCTCTGCAAGCTTTCCTCAGAAAGGAAGAAAGGGCCTATATACATAGCTTGACTTCACAGCTCAAGATCTTAGAAGAGGAGCAGCAAAAGGAACCCAAACCAGATCGAAGGAAAGAAATAATAAAACTTAGGGCAGAAATTAATGATATGGAAACCCAAAAAACAATCCAAAAGATCAATGAAACAAAGAGCTGGTTCTTCGAGAAAATAAATAAGATTGATAAACCGCTAGCAAGACTCACAAAGAAAGAGAGAGAGAGAAAACCTTAATAAACCGAATCAGAAATGAAAAGGGGCACATCACAACAGAAATCAAGGAGATTCAAAAGATCATCATTGACTACTTTGAAAGTCTGTATGCCACAAAACAAGAGAACCTAAAAGAAATGGACGAATTCCTTTATTCCTACAATCTCCCAAGATTGAACCAAGAAAACTTGGAATACCTGAATAGGCCCATAAATATCAAGGAAATCAAAACTGTAATAAAAAGTCTGCCCCAAAACAAAAGCCCAGGTCCAGATGGATTTACTGGTTAATTCCTCCAAACATTTAAAGAAGACTTGTTTCCAATTCTCCTCAACCTTTTCCAGGAAATTGAAAAGACAGGAACCCTCCCGAACAGTTTCTATGAGGCACATAACTCCCTAATACCAAAAGCAAACAAAGACACCACCAACAAAGAAAACTATAGACCAATATCCCTGATGAACACCGATGCGAAGATCCTCAACAAAATACTAGCAAATAGAATCCAACAACTCATCAAAAAGATCATACATCTTGACCAAGTGGGATTCATCCCGGGGATGCAAGGATGGTTTAACATTTGGAAATCAAACAACATAATCCATCATATCAACAAAAGTAATGATAAAAACCATATGATCATATCAATAGATGCAGAGAAAGCATTTGACAAGATCCAACACCCATTCATGATAAAAACTCTCACCAAAATGGGTTTTGGAGGAACTTTCCTCAAGATAGTTGAAGCCATCTACCACAAGCCTATGGCAAGCATTATCATCAATGGGGACAAACTAAGGGCCTTTCTTCTAAGATCGAGGACAAGACAAGGATGCCCACTCTCACAATTTCTCTTTAGTATAGTACTGGAAGTATTAGCAATAGCCGTTAGGCAAGAAAAAGATATTAAGAGCATTAAGATAGGAAAGGAAGAACTCAAACTCTCACTATACGCAGATGATATGATACTATATCTAGAGAAGCCTAAAATCTCTGGTAAGAAACTCTGAGAAACAATTGACCTCTACAGTAAAGTCGCAGGCTATAAAATTAATACCGAAAAATCCATGGTCTTCCTATATGCAAACAATGAGACAGAGGAAAGGGACATGAAAAAAGCAATCCCGTTCACAATTGTGCCACAGAAAATCAAATACCTTGGAATCAGCTTAACTAAAGAAGTAACGGACCTCTACAAAGAAAACTATAAAACGCTACTCCATGAAATAAAAGAGAACTTGAGGAAATGTAAACATATCCCCTGTTCACTGATAGGGAGAATCAACATTGTCAAAATGGAAATACGCCCCAAAGCATTATACAGATTTAACACGATCCCTATAAGGATACTCATGAAATTCTTCAAATAAATGGATCAAACAATCCTGAAATTCATAAATGCCCACGGATAGCTAAAACAATTCTTGAGAAAAAGATGATGGGAGGCATCACCCTCCCCAACCTAAAACTTTACTACAAAGTGGTAACAATTAAAACAGCATGGTACTGGAACAAAGGCAGAGCCGCAGACCAATGAAACAGAGCGGAATATCCCTATACACAACCCTAAATGTATGATCATCTAATCTTTGATAAGGGGGAAATAAATGTGAAGTAGAGCAAGGAAAGCCTCTTTAACAAATGGTGCTTGCATAACTGGACAACCACATGCAAAAGAATGGGCTTAGACCTCGATCTAACACCATGCACAAAAATCAGATCAAAATGGATTAAAGACCTCAACATCAGACTACAATCCATAAGGTACATCAAAGACAAGGTTGGCAAAACTCTTCACGATATTGAAGCTAAAGGTATCTTCAAAGATGACACGGAACTAAGCAATCAAGTAGAAACAGAGATAAACAAATGGGAATTTTGCACTGCAAAAGACACAGTGACCAGAATACAAAGACTATCTACAGAATGAGAAAGGATATTCATACAATACCCATCCGATAAAGGGTTGATATCAAGGGTATATAAAGCACTGGTTGAACTCTACAAGAAGAAAACATCCAATCCCATCAGAAAATGGGCCGAAGAAATGAACAGAAACTTTTCCAAGGAAGAGATACGAATGGCCAAAAGGCACATGAAAAAATGCTCTGCATCACTAATCATCAGGGAGATGCAAATCAAAACAACCATGATATACCACCTCACACCACAGAGAACGGCACACATCCAAAAGAACAAAAGCAACCACTGTTGGAGAGGATGTGGGGAGAAAGGGACCCTTCTACACTCCTGGTGGGAGTGCCGACTGGTCCAGCCCCTTTGGAAAACAAAATGGATGCTTCTCAAAAAATTAGAAATTGAGCTTCCATCTGATCCAGTAATACCACTTCTGGGAATACATCCTGGAGAAACAAAAAAGTATAGTCGAAATGACATCTGCACTTATATGTTCATCGGAGCACTGTTTACAATAGCCAGAATCTGGAAAAAACCCGAGTGCCCAAGAACAGATGACTGGTTAAAGAAACTTTGGTACATCTATACAATGGAATACTATGCAGCTCTTAGAAAGGATGAAGTCATGAACTTTGCATATAAGTGGATCAATATGGAAAGTATCATGCTAAGTGAAATGAGCCTGAAAGAGAGGGACAGACATAGAAAGATTGCACTCATCTTTGGAATATAAAACAACAGACTAGGAGACTAATACCCAAGAATTATAATACCAGGAGGTTGGCTCCATAGCTTGGAAGCTGGCCTCACACGCTGGGGAAAATTCATCCCAGATAGAGAAGGGAAGACCAAGTAATATGTGATTGGAGATCCTGCGCAGGAAGGGAGATGCGTGCTGAAAGCAGACTAGAAACTGAACAGGATGACCACTCAATACCCCTATTGCAAACCACAACACCCAAAAGGAAAGAGAGATATCAAATTAGAATGCCCCGCCACAGAGGCGGGGTGAGTGGGGGTGATGGGATTGGGGGGGTGGGAGGGATACTGGGTTCATTGGTGGTGGAGAATGGACACTGGTGGAGGGATGGGCTCTCAAACATTGCATGAGGGAAAACAAGCACAAAAATGTGTGAATCTGTAACTGTACCCTCACTGTGACTCACTAATTAAAAAATAATAAATTTAAATAATAAAAAATTGTATGACATGTTTATATTTTACTATATTCGTATCTTTTTTTTTTTTTTAAAGAAATATTTTATTGAACCACCGTGAAAACAAAAAAAATACAAAGCTTTCAGGTTTAAGTCACAAATACTGATTAAACCACCATCCCTTCACCAGTGCACCCGTTCCACCACCAAAAACCCCAATACACCCCCCTCCCACCCCACCCCCCATCTAAGTAGCTGATGATATTCCCATTATTCTCTCTATATATTGAGTACATTTCATATTTCCATACAGAACTCACTATTGTTGATTGGAAATTTTCCCCAACAATCAGGCCTGCTGAAAAAGCATCGTCTAATAATTTCTTTTCCTTGGTAAAGGTGAAGATTTTGAGTCCGCGCGGCCGCAATAGCGGCCGCGCGGTTTTGGGTTTCTAATATATTAGCTCAGTTCGCAGTCAAAATGGATGGCTCCAAGAATCTGCTCTGGTGCCAAAATGGGTTAGGAGACCTCAGGATCACGGTCAGTAGGCGGGAGGCTCTGCTTCTCGTGCCGCGGCTCTTGGTTCATCTCTGGGCGGAAGGCGCGCCGGGAACACCTCCCCTCCCAGGATCACCTACAGGCTACGTCACTAAAGAAAGTCCTACCTCCTGGTGTAGGGGTCTTAGAGGGTGGCTCTCACCGCGTGGTTGCTGCCGCTGCCGCCATTTTCGCTCAGAAAAATGGGGTGGAGAGGGAAAAAAATCCCTCCCCGGGCTGCACGAGGTTGTAGTTCAGTTCGCAGTCAAAATGCATGGCTCCAAGAATCTGCTCTGGTGCCAAAATGGGTTAGGAGACCTCAGGATCACAGTCAGTAGGCGGGAGGCTCTGCTTCTCGTGCCGCGGCTCTTGGTTCATCTCTGGGCGGAAGGCGCGCCGGGAACACCTCCCCTCCCAGGATCACCTACAGGCTACGTCACTAAAGAAAGTCCTACCTCCTGGTGTAGGGGTCTTAGAGGGTGGCTCTCACCGCGTGGTTGCTGCCGCTGCCGCCATTTTCGCTCAGAAAAATGGGGTGGAGAGGGAAAAAAATCCCTCCCCGGGCTGCACGAGGTTGTAGTTCAGTTCGCAGTCAAAATGCATGGCTCCAAGAATCTGCTCTGGTGCCAAAATGGGTTAGGAGACCTCAGGATCACAGTCAGTAGGCGGGAGGCTCTGCTTCTCGTGCCGCGGCTCTTGGTTCATCTCTGGGCGGAAGGCGCGCCGGGAACACCTCCCCTCCCAGGATCACCTACAGGCTACGTCACTAAAGAAAGTCCTACCTCCTGGTGTAGGGGTCTTAGAGGGTGGCTCTCACCGCGTGGTTGCTGCCGCTGCCGCCATTTTCGCTCAGAAAAATGGGGTGGAGAGGGAAAAAAATCCCTCCCCGGGCTGCACGAGGTTGTAGTTCAGTTCGCAGTCAAAATGCATGGCTCCAAGAATCTGCCTATATTCGTATCTTTAAGCAGCGATTAAGAAGTATCTCAGTCATCCAGGACCATCTAAGTCTTGCATACTTCAAAGTTTTTTTTCTAATTTTTTATTGAATGTGTGTATTCATCGATAATAGGTAAAGTTACTCAATTACTAGTTTTTTTACTATCCTCTAGAGTTTTATATAAAAATCGGAAGAACACTCAGGAAGAACAACTATTCCTAAGAAACATCACAAGGTGGGGGCAGTTTCAAGGTTTCCCAAAGGCAGTGCAAAGATCTGCTTAGGGAATAGCTATAGACACGTTTACCCTAAGGGCAAGGAAAATTCCTCTTCTAAGTACATTGCAGATGACTGACCAGTTAATAGCATTGTGGGGGAGGGGAGTGTGAGAGAATCCCACTCCATAGAGGAGATCTTCAGTTAATTAGAAGTTAACTCTCCAATTCATTGGAAGATCTTACTGGAACACCAGTTTTCAGAAATATAGGGATTTGAGATTTGATGGGGCCACCACAGAAGCAAAATGAATTTAGAATTTCAGAAAACACCCAATGTCCAGGATAGCAGAGGTGATGTTTCATTGACAATGGCAATGTACAGAATTAAAAATAGCCTCTGTTTCAGAGATTTACAGTTCTTGGATCTCTTCCTTTGTTTTAGATTAATAGACATCATTTATTGAATACCTTCCATCCTCTGGGTACAATGACATATATAATCTCTACATAACTCAATAAGGTCAGTATTTATTTCCAGGTTTATAGATGTGTGACTAGAGATGACACAATGAATGTCTTCTTCAAGGCCACATAACAAATCAGCAGCAAAGCTAAAATTTTTATCTAAGATCAATCAAACCCCAAAGTTTGCCTTCTTTTTTTGCATATATCATACTAATTTTCTACGTGTAGAAAGAGATTTTATAACTATCAAGTGAGGGGCATTTCAATCCTCATGCAAGCAAAATTTCAAATCAGAGTTAAACAAAGCAGTGAACATATTTAAAGGTTAAAGGAAAGCTGAATGAATCTTTTGATTAGAGAAAGAGAGAGAGAGAGAGAGAGAGAGAGAGAGAGAGAGAGTATTAAGGATAAGTAACATCATTTAGCCCTAATGGTGTATTTCTAGAGAGAAAGAGCAAGCCTGTCATTCTGATGGTTTGAGTCATTTATAACAAATGCCATAGCTTTGACTCAGGAATAATTTTAGGAAGATTATATTAAATTTGTGATGTTGACATGAAGGCTCAAAATAATAAGACCAATTTTCCTGCATGACATCAGATATGGGGAAAGTGTTCTGTTCTTTTCATCTTGTGACCTTTGGGATAAAGTGATATTTTAGGGCTTTTGAATTCAAGTGATAAGAGGAACAATGAATCGAGAAAAAGTAAAAGAAAGAAAAACACACGTTGCCTGGATCTGAAACTGAAATAAAATTCTCTCCTTTATTTTTCACATATTATTATTGAATTCCCTTTATGTTGGCAACACTCTGCAGGTGCTGTGTAGGTGGACAAGATAAGTAAGAAAAGCACAATACTTCTCCTTGGAGAGCTTAAAATATAACCAGGAGTGTGAGAATGCCATGTTCTGTGACAAAATAAGCGGTGCTGATAATGAATGCTGAAAAAACACAGAGAGGAATTAAAGCAATGAGTGTGCGCAGCTAATTTATTTAAGATTTTCTGTGAATGATAATCAATGCTCTGGCTAAACAGTAAGGAGTTTTGATAAGTGAGATGTTTAACTTGTAAAGAGATGAAGCATAGTTAAGCTGATATAGTAAGTACATAGGCATTTTTTTTAAGCAAAATTGCCTTGTTTTAGTAGTGGAGACCAAACCTAGGGGCTCATACATGCAAGTCATGCAAGTTTGGGGTTACATGAAGTCTCTTGTTTTAGACCTTGAAAGTTCCCTTTAATATCTTTGGTGAGAGTTCTCAAACTTTGTGGTACATTAGATGACCAGAAGGCCTATTTACGCCCTGATAGATGAGTCCATGGCATTTCCTACTCAGCAAGTCTGAGGTGGGGCACTGAAAATGATATTTCCAAACAAGTTCCCCGATGTCTCTGGTCTGAAGACCAACTTTTGAGAATCCAAAGAAAACTTTCCCAACTGCACATAAAATGATGCATGTCTATTTCCACATGGAAGGCATTTCAAATCCAACAAATCTAGAATGGAAATCACTATCTTCTCATTGATAAGAAATCCTTCTGTTTCTGTCTCCTTAATTGATGGCGCACAAGTTAACATGTAATTCTTTAGAGACCCTGACTCCTGTGTGCACCAGTCAAGCAAAGCACCATATCATATGTTTTTCTTAAAAGTGTCTCTTTCAACAAATATTTCCCGGGTAATATTATGTGTCAATCTAAGCTAGATCAAAGCTGAAATATATTTATATTGAAGCATAATTATATATATGTTTAATATATTCATAAGTATGTATATATATATTAGATCAATGTTGAATACTCAAAAACATCTGCACTATTTCGCATCCTTCTTTGTAGTAAGGGAGAACATCACTAGAGACAGTCTTAATAATGCCAAATTATAGCTTTGGGAGAGTCTAGGCTTTTTTGATTTACAAAAAGTCTTCTGGGACCAGAGCAATACCTCAGTGGGCAGTGTGCTTACTTTGTACAATGTCAAGTCAGGTTCGATCCCTGGCACCACATATGGTCCCACAAGAACCACCAAGAGAGAACCCTGAGCCTAGACCAGGAGAAAGTCCTGAGCATCACCCAATTTGCCCACCTTGCCACTCTCAAAAAGAAAGGAATCAAAAGGTACTGGGGCTGAGCAATGGTTATGACGTAATTGTTTAGTTTGGGTTGTTATAGTTAAACAAAGATCTTGAGACATAAGATGCAGTTTGATCAATGAACTGCTTGCCCAGGTGAGCAGACTATTGTCTCAGATAAATTGAACTGCACATATTACCTGACACAAATGGCAGAGTTATTTGTTGGTTTACAGTCTTATCATTTTAGGGCAAGTCTTGTCTAAAAGAAAATACTATCTCACATTGACACAGGCGATCTTTGGTTTTTGTTCTATTAACAATGTCATATTGATATGGGAGATCACAATTCTCAAAGCACAGTGGGTAGGGCGTTTGCCTTGCACATAGCCAACCCGGGTTTGATTCCTCTGTCCCTCTCGAAGAGCCCGGCAAGCTACCGAGAATATCCCGCCCACACAGCAGAGCCTGGCAAGCTCCCCATGGCATATTCAATATGCCAAAAACAGTAACAATAGTAACCACTGATGCCTGCTTGAGCAAATAGATGAGCAATGGGACAACAGTGCTACAGTATCCAATGAGCAGGTTGATAGATGTTTCAACAGAATTCTTTCTTGCCCAAATTGAGTATTTTTGAAGGAGAAAGTGTACAGAGAAGATGGCATAACTGATCTGATGGAAACCTTAATGACAGAGGTAGCACCAACTTCAAAAGAATAAAAACAATGTAGGATTCAGTCCTGGAAGAACAAGAGACTGCACAAAATTCTAAGCATTGTCTCCTTTCTAATAATAATAATAATAGAAAATATACAATTGACTCCTTCATATTCACAATCCAATCTTTAGTTGAGTCCTTCCTTCATCAAACAATAACAAGATGGTTGTAACTGGCCCCTTTACACAACATTGTATGTACACTCAGGGATGTGTCTCCTGCATCTAGGGAGGAACTGCATCTTCAGCCCTTAGGGAGCACTGTGTTGGCACCATCTGGGGAGCATGGAGATGAGGACCATGCAAGCATGCCTCCGTCCCTAAGTGTGTGATATCCAGCAAGGGCTGCTTCACTGTCAGGACTCACAGAAGGAATGGCGATCCTCTAATGCACAGCACTCCACCGAGCTCAGGGAATACTGCTGCTCCTTTCTGACAAGGGAACTATGATGCGCGGGATCCCAAAGCAGATCCACACACATCTTCACTGAAAGTTGCAGAAGATAAGATTCAAGCCACACAGATTTGCACTGTAAGTTTAAAGGCTTTGGAGAACTCTGCATTCCCATTTTATCTAATCCCCCCAGATCTTCAACATGCCTCCATGTGCTGGTCTTTCCAATGTCAACATCTCCTTCAATCTACCTCCCCACAATCTACCTCCCCAAACTGCCTGCTTCCTGATTCCCCTGTGCTACAACCTTTATTCTTCCTCCTCCTCCCTTCTTGGACGAAGACCCATTCTGTGGCAATTATTGGGCTTATAGTCCCTTCTTTCATCTTAAAAATCTTTTCTTTCTTGGTTGTTTTTTGCTTGTTTGCATATTCTCATCATTGTTTTCAATCATTAACTTGAGATAACATTGATTGACAAGAGCTCAATGTTTATATACTTTAGGGATGCAGTATTATCACAAGATTTGCATCACTAAAGTACCAGTACCCCTCCACTGCAGCCTTTTGGATTCAGCCCACTTCAGGCCACCCTAAGCTTGACCATAGAACTGAGGCCACCTCAGTTCTATGGTCAAACTTATGGGTTCATTTTTATTGCACACCTATCATTCCCTTGGTTTGTTTCTTCATATCCACATGTGACACCAACTGGTATTTTTCATTCTTCTTCCAACTTATTTCAGTTAACATGCAACCTCCCTATTCCATTGACATTGTAGAGAAAAAAAAGACTTCTTATAACTGAGTAGTAGACCTTGATGCATAGATACCACAAATTTTCTTTTTATTATATAACAAAAAACTGTGGTTTGTATTTATTTCTGCCTTGTATTCTATAAATATGAAGCACTATGGATTAAGGTTCTTGATAATCATTTTTAACATTTATCAAGGTATTTTGATTTATAAAGATATTCATAGTTTAGTTTCAGACATATCATGTTACAGCATCAGTCTCACCATAATCCAACTCTCTTCTCCATTCTTCTGGAATTAGACAGTAGATTGTTTCCAGATGTTGTCTATTAGCGTTTTAATCAATATATGCATATATATATGTTTAAGTTCTTGGGTTATTGGGACATACACTGGACCACGAGGTAGTGATTTAAAAAAAATTATCAACAAATCTCTGTGGTCTGTTTCACAGGGACTAAGACAGTTTATTTTCCCGCCAACATTCCTGCCAGCACTTGTTTCTGGCCTTTAGAAATACGACATTCGCACTGGTGTGAGATGATATCTCATTTTTATTTTATTTCCCTGGTAATCAGTCATCATGAGTGTTTTCCTCTGCCTTGTGGTTATCCGTATATCTTCTTAGTAGAAGTATCTCTTAAGTTTTCTTCCATGTCTTTTTCTGAGACTTTTTTATTGCCGAGTTTTGTGCATGCTTTATCTATCTTGGATATTAGCCCTTTGTCAGAAGTATGGTGTCTATGGCACAATACAATTTTTCTTGTTGGAAATATTTACCATCTTCTAAGGTACACACTGATGGGTGCTGGTTTTGAGTTGTGACTTCATCATCGCCACACTCTATCCACCTCTGCTACTAGTGAAGGGGAGAAAGAAAATTTCTGGCTCCAAGAAAAGGTGAGAAGGAACTCTGTGTGTGATCGCCCAATTTGCATATCAGCTTAATTGTATTTGTCTCTCTTAAAGAGTTTCCTTTTAACAGGAGCGCTCGCCCACCTAGCCCTTGCCGGCCTTCTATCATCTGTGTGCCCCTGCCCCGCCCTGCCCCATGCTCCCCCATCACCTGCCTACGGGACAAATCCCTGAGGGCACCTGTCCTGAGCTCTATACATGTCCATTGGCCCAGAATCTAGCATGCAGACCTGCTGGTGGTGTGGCCTCCACTGTAGGGGCCCCAGCTTCCACAGAAGTGGGCATGGCCTTCTTGGCCAGCAGCGCCGGCAGGTATATTTCCCCTTCCTGCCACTCTTAATTCACATCCCAATTTCCATCACCTAATTCTGTGGAAAACATCCTGGCCGCCTCAAACACAGTCCAACAATAGTCCACTGACCTACCCCAATTTCACCCAAAGACCAGCATACACAAAAAGGAAGCTGTACAAGCCCAATATAAAAGAAGACATCCCCCAAAGCTTCACTAGATGTCTATCATAAGTCACAGAAAAATGTCTGAGAGGAAGGACATATTCTAGAAGGGGAGAAGGGTGGCCATCATCCACTGGGCTCAGTGGGAGCACAAATCCCCACTACAAAGAGAGGACGAATAAAAGAGTCCAGAATCCTAAAACACGATCTCTCTGATAAAGAATTCCAAGATGAAATGCTGCAGATGTTCAAGGAACTCAAAGAAACAGTGGAGCAGACATCCAGAAAATTAAAGGAAGAAATTAAAGAAACAGCAGAACAAACAGCCAAGAAAATACAGTCAGAAATGAAAGCAGAAATAAGAAAGCTATGAAGAGAAATGTCACTAATAAAAGTTTCAGTAGATGAAATAAAAAACTCAATAGGTTCCCTCAATACTAGAATAGCTACAGCCGAAGACTGAATCAGTGAACTTGAAGATGAGCTGCAGAAATCCTACAGGCAACAACATACAATGGGAAAAGTCCTCAAAATACTCGAAGGCAAATCAGAGAACTAGGGAATGATTCCAAGAGGAACAACATTAGAATCACTGGAGTACCAGAAGGACAAGGAGGCAACCCCAATGAAAAAGCCACAGTTAAAGAAATGATTGCCAAAAAGTTCCCAGAGTTAGAGAAAGCAGGCATCCAGATCCAAGGAACCAGAAGGGCGCCAGCTAAAACAGTCCCTAACAAAAACACTTCAAGGCATATCATAGTCAGAATGATGGATGCCATGGATAGAGACATAATACTGCAAGCAGCAAAGCCAAAGAAAGAAATGACATACAAAGGAGCACCCTTAGATTCACAGCAGACCTATCAGAGGAAACCCTCCAAGCCCAAAGGCAATGGTAGGAATATAGTGAAAAAACTCAATTAATTGAAATGAATGCTTCCCCAAGAGTACTTGATCTGGCTAAACTCTCACTCAAACTCGAAGGAATGATACACCATTTTGTAAATAAACAACAGCCCAGGTACTTCATATACTCAAAACCAAACATAAAAAAGGCTAAAGGAGCTACTGTAAGACAAGAGGAAAAAAGAGGAAAAAACACCTAAAGCACAACAAACCCTTACAGAAAGATGAAAAAACCCATAACAAAAATCTCTCAAAATCAATAGTCTAAAGGCAATTAAGAGACACAGAGTAGCAAAATGGATTCAGAAACTGAAACCAACATTCTGCTGCCTGTAAGAAACACATCTGAACAGTCAGAACAAAGACAGAATCTTTTACAGGATAGAAAACAATCTTGCACGCAAACAACTTGCTCAAAAAAGCTGGGGTGGCCATAGTAGTATCTGACAGCATAGATTTCAGGTTGAAAAAAGCTTAGAAGGGACAGCAAAGGCCATTTTCTATTTATCAAGGGATATGTACAACAAGAAGAAATCACACTCTTAAACATATATGCATCTAATGAGGGACCAGCTAAATACTTAAAACAACTGTTAACAGATTTTAAAGGGAACATTGCCAGCAATATAGTAGTAGTTGGACACAAAGATCCTCAACAAAATATTAGCAAATAGAATCCAACAACTCATTAAAAGATCATACACCACGACCAGGTGGGATTCATCCCGGGGATTCAAGGATGGTTTAACATTCAGAAATCAATCAACATAATCCATCATATCAACAAAAGTAAAGATAAAAACCATATGGTTATATAAATAGATGCAGAGAAAGCACTTGAAAAGATCCAACACCAGTTTATGACGAAAACTCACCAAAATGGGTTTTGGAGGAATTTTCCTCAAGATAGTCAAAGCCATCTACCACAAACCTATGGCAAGAATTGTCCTCAATGGGGACAAACTAAGGGCCTTTCCTCTAAGATCGGGGACAAGACAAGGATGCACACTCTCACCACTTTTGTTCAATATAGTACTGGAAGTACTTGCGATAGCTATTAGGCAAGAAAAAGATATTAAGGGCATCCAGATGGGAAGGGAATAAATCAAGCTCTCACTATTCGCAGATGATATGATATTATACCTAAAGAATCCTAAAGCCTCTACCAAGAAATTCCTAAAAACAATATACTTGTACAGTAAAGTCGCAGGCTATAAAATCAACACGCGAAAGTCCATGGCCTTCCTATAAGCAAATAATGAGACAGAATAAAGCGACATGAAAAAAATCAATCCCTTTCATATTCATGCCCCAGAAAAATCAAGTAGCTCAGAATCAGCTTAACTAATGAGGTAATGGAACTCTACAAAGAAAATTATAAAATGCTACTCCACAAAATAAAAGAGAACATGAGGAAATGGAAACATATCCCCTGCTCATGAATAAGGAAAATCAACATTGTCAAAATGTCAACACTCCCCAAAGCATTATTACAGATTCAATGTGATCCCTATAGATCTCAAATGGAGACGTTACTGGCACCAGCTCGAGCAAATCGAAGATCAACAGGAAGACAAGTGATACCATTGAATGTGATCCCTATAAGTATACCCATGAAATTATTCAAAGAAATGGATCAGGTGCTCCTGAAATTCATATGGAACAACAAATGTCCACCAATTGCTAAAGCAATTCTTGGGAAAAAGACAATGGGAGGAATTACCCTCCCAAACACCAGACTCTACTACAAAGTGGTGACAATTAAAGCAACATAGTATTGAAACAAAGGCAGAGCCGCAGACCAGTGGAAGAGGGTGGAATATCCACTACACACAACCCCAAATGTATGATCATCTAATTTTTGATAAGGGGGCAAGAAATGTGAAGTGGAGCAAGGAAAGCCTCTTTATGGTGCTGGCACAACTGGACAACCACATGCAAAAGAATGGGCTTAGACCTCGACCTAACACCATGCACAAAAGTCAGATCAAAATGGATTAAAGACCTCAACATCAGACCACAATCCATGAGGTATACATTGAAGACAAGGTCGGCAAAACCCTCCATGATATTGTAACTAAACCTATCTTCAAAGATGACATGCAACTGATTAATCAAGTGGAAACAGAGATAAACAAATGGGACTATATTAAACTAAGAAGCTTTTGCTCTGCAAAAGATACAGTAACCAGAATACAAAGGCAATCTACAGAATAGGAAAGGATATTCACCCAATACCCATCCGATAAAGGGTTGATATCAAGGGTATATAAGGCATGGTTGAACTCTACAAGAAGAAAACATCCAACCCCATCAGAAAATGGGAAGAAGAAATGAACAGAAACTTTCTCAAGGAAGAAATACTAATAACCAAAAGACACATGAAAAAATGCTCTTTATTACTAATCATCAAGGAGATGCAGATCAAAATAACTATGAGATATTATCTCACACCACAGAGACTGGCCCACATCCAAAAGAAAAAAAGCAACCGCTGTTGGCGTGGATGTGGGGAGAAAGGGACCCTCCTACACTGCTGTTGGGAATGCCGACTGGTTCAGCCGTTTTGGAAAACAGTATGGAAGATTCTCAAAAAATTAGAAATTGAGCTCCCATTTGACCCAGCAATACCACTTCTGGGAATAAATACCAAATAAGCAAAAAAGTGTAGTTGAAATGACATTTGCACTTGTATGTTCATTCCAGCACTGTTGACAATAGCCAAGATCTGGAAAAAACCTAAGAACCTGAGAATAGATGACTAGTTAAGAAACTTTGGTACATCTACACAATGGAATACTATGCAGCTGTTAGAAAAGACGAAGTCATGAAATTTGCATATAAGTGGATCAACATGGAAATTATCATATTAAGTGAAATGAGTCAGAAAGAGATAGACAAACATAGAAAGATTGCACTCATCTGTCGAATATAAAGTAACAGAATGGGAGACTAGCACCCAAGAATAGTGGAGATAAGGGGCTGGAGCGATAGCACAGCAGGTAGGGTGTTTGCCTTGGACGTGGTCGACCTGGGTTTGATTCCCAGCATCCCATATGGTCCCCTGAGCACAACCAGGCGTAATTCCTGAGTGAAGAGTCAGGAGTAACACCTGTGCATTGCTGGGTGTGACCCAAAAAACAAAATAAAATAAAACAAAACAAAAAGAATAGTGGAGATAAGTACCAGGAGGTTTGCTCCATGGCTTGGAAGCCGACATCACATGTTGAGGGCAAAGGCAGCTCATATAGGGAAAGGACCACCAAGTAAAATGTGGTTAGAGGACTTGCTCAGGATGGGAGATGTGTGCTGAAAATAGACTGTAGATCGAATACGATGGCCACTCAATACCTCTATTGCAAACCACAAAACCCAAAAGGAGAGAGAGAACAAAAGGGAGTGTCCTGCCACAGAGGTGGGCTGGGGGGATGAGGTGTGGGAGAGGAAGGGATACTTGGATCATTGGTGGAGAAGAATGGCACTGGTGGAGGGCTAGGTACTCGAGCATTGGATGACTGAAACACAACCACGAAAATATTTAAATCTGTAACTCTACCTCAAAGTTATTCACTAATAAAATTTTTTTAAAGTTTCCTTTTTAAACAATTAGAGATATTATCCTACAAGTGTTACCAGCCAGGGATCAGTTTATATCCCCTCTCTTAGTGAAAGGCTTATTTTGCCTTAAAAAATAATAAATCCATCCTTTACCAATCTGACTAATGTTACAAATTTCTCTTCCGCTAAACTAGCTTTTCACAAAATCATGTCCAATCACCCCTTTTTAATTCTTGGCCTCCCTTTTATCAATTTCACTAGTGACAAGGGAAATCTTATGCACATTGTACTACTACCAAACTATTTAACACGCTCCAACTTCCTGTCAAGAGTGTAAAACAGCTTCCACTCTGCTACAGCCAGTTGTTGCCTTTCAGGTTAGTGGACTGAACGGGCGCCATCTCCTCTGCGCCAGCACCTCCCCCCTCGCACCTTCTTCTTTTGGACCCCAACTCCACCCTGCCTGAACACAACCCACCTAGCCCCTCACCACCCTCCAGCTCTGCCACGCCAGTCCGCTCCCTCCCTGAGGTCACCCAGCCACATTGCTTTAGTAGGCGTGGCCTCCAGAAAGAGGGGCATGGCCTCAACAAAGTGGTCGGGGTTTCAAAAAGTGGGCGTGGCGTCCTGATTTAGCGGCCACACTCTTTTTTTTCCCCCAAAATACCAAACATTTATTCGGTACTTCTCAGTGTTCATCACCTGTATCCCAGAGTATCATCTTAGCTGTTCCTAAAATAGTTCGCAAATAGGTTGCTAGCTAATTCCAAATTTCAAAAGTACCAATGAATATAAGAAGCTATTCAGCTAAAGCTAAAGGACCCCATTTTCAAAAAGCATCACTTGAACCCTCACATAAAGAATAGAGGAACATCAGAGAGGGACATGTTCTAGAGGGGATACAGAAGAAATTGATCACCACTGACCAAGCCCATTCAGAATCCTTTTTCGCAACCGGAGGTGAATTTGAAGGTCCCTCTTCCATACCACCACAACAATATGAAGAAATAGTGCAAATCCCTGCCACAAGGAGAGGACGATGACAGAAGTCCAGAAGCCCCAATAGATGTTTCCTACAAACTTGAGCTCTCCGGTAAAGAATTCAGAGGTGAAATCCTCAAGATGTTCAATGAACTCAATGGAAAGATTGACAAGATATTTGTTAAATTAAAGGAGGACCTGACAGAAATGATACAGCAGACAGCCGAGAAATTATGAGAAGAAATGAGAGCAGAAATTAAAAACCTACAAAAGGAAATGTCACAAATAAAGGATTCGGTAGATGATTTAAAAAAAACTCAGTGGGTGCCCTCAACAATAGAATGACTACAGCAGAAGACAGAATCAGTGATCTTGAAGATGAGCTTCAGGCAGCCTACAGGCAACAACAATCAATGGGGACAGACCTCAGATTAGCTCTAGGGAGAATTAAAGTCCGAGGGGATGATTTTAGAGGAACAACATTAGAATTATTGGAGGAACAGAAGGACAGGGAACCAACCCCAATGAAAAAGCCACAGTCAAAAATATCATTGCTGAAAAGTTCCCAGAGATGGACAATGCAGACATCCAGATTCAAGGAGCCAGAAGGGTACCAGCTAAAAGAGACCCTAACAGAAAAACTCCAAGACATATCATAGTTAGGATGGTGGACATAACAGATAGAGATACATTACTGTAAGCCACAAGGTCGAAGAAGGAAATCACATACAAAGGAGCACCCCTTAGGTTCACAGCAGACCTATCAGAGGAAACCCTTCAAGCTTGAAGGCAGCAGTGGGATATAGTGAAAAAACTCAATGAAATGAATGATTCGCCAAGAATACTTTATCCGGCCAAACTCTCATTCAAACTTCAAGGAATAATACACTATTTTGAGGACAAACAACAACTCAGAAACTTCATAGACACTAAACCAAATCTAAAAGAAGGTCTAAAGGGGCTACTGTAAGACAAGAAAAACCCCTACAAGCACAACAAATACTTACAGAAAGATGGCACAAAACCCTATGACAATAATCTCTCTCAATGTCAATGGTCTTAATTCACCAATTAAGAGACACAGACTGGCAAAATGGATTCAGAGACTGAACTCAACATTCTGCTGCCTGCAAGAAACACATCTGAATAGCCAGAACAAACACAGACTCAAAGTCAAAGGATGGAAAATAATCCTGCAAGCAAACAACTCTCTCAAAAAAGCTGGGGTGGCTTTACTAGTATCGGACAACATAGACTTCAGGTTGAAAAAGATTAGAAGGGATAGAGAAGGCCACTTTTTATAAATCAAGGGATATGTACAGCAGGAAGAAATCACACTCCTAAATGTGTACGCACCCAATTAAAGACCAGCTAAATACCTACAACAGCTGCTAACAGACCTTAAGAAGGACATTGCGGGCAACACAATAGTAGTTGGAGATTTCAACATCGTCCTATCACCTCTGGACAGATCAAGAAGATTAAAACTCACCAAGGAAATACTGACTTTGAAGGAAGAAATAGAAGAGAGAGGGCTAATAGATCTACACAGGGCTCTATATCCAAAAAAAAGGGAATACACATTCTTTTCCAGTGCACATGGAACATTTTCCAGAATAGGCCATGATTATCACAATAAGAAAGGGAAGGAAGGAATGGGGGTGAGGGGTTTGCTATGTGCTTTGGGTGACACAAAAATCTGGATTGAGAAACTGGCCCATGCAATTTCTCTGTCCCAAGATACAATTACTTTGCTCAGAAAGTAAACAAATAACATACTAAATGTTGTCAGTTTCCATAACTTTCACCCACTATCCTCTTACAATGCTATTTCTGCTAGTTGGATTCCTTTCATAAATAGCATCTAACAGGAAAATTAGACACCACTCAGGTATCTGAGCACTTTGGAGATACAAGCTACCCTTTGAAGCTTTCCTCATTAGCTCCCCAAATAATTCCCTCTGCAGTTGACTCAGAAATCTCTCTATATATCATATATATATCTCTATATATTATATATTAATATATAATATATAAGTATATATAGATATCTGAGTCAACTGCAGAGGCAATCAATGATCTATATATAATTGTTACTATTGTTTTTGTATATTGGTTAGCTACTTTGTTTCAGAGATGATAAAACAAAGGTTATGTAGGAAAAGCAAAGTATCTTACTTGAAGTCACAGAAGTCCAAGGTCAGCATAGTGATCAAGGTCTGTCCAGCTCTAAGAGCTTTAAAGTCTATCCATTAACCACTACCATATTTTAGCTTCTTTCTTCTACAGATATTCTTTATTTATATAAGTTCTACAACACTCAATGACTAGAATTTATTGGAAGTAATAACAGAATTTATTCATCTTTTAATTGACAGTACCTGGAAGTTACAGGCACTTAATACATGATCATTAACTTGGTCTAAATTGTGTCTTAAATGTAAATATTCTGAGTTTTAGTCAATATTACTCTATGCTCTTTCAATCAATTAATTCTTGGTTTTTACCTAAATTTATCTTCATTTTGCATCATTAAAAATAGTTTCAATGAGATGTTTCTCAAATACATTACCTTCAAAAAGCTAATGAACCAAGAAGCAATATTGTCATCATTTCTATAGGGAAGTACTTGACTCAAGCAGCCAGAGATTAAGTATGCTTTATGAAGAAGATTATCTCTCATGTTCCCAAATACCAAATCATGATTTAGGAGGTAAAAGAGAATGGAAATTTGTAAAAGAAAACTTTCATCACTGAACTAAAGCAAACTTCTTTACAGTACTAGTATCAGACCGTCTCTGTCTCCTTGAGAGCGTTGTACAGCTAGGTTCAAACTGTTACTGTGTTTTCCATGATATATGTTTTTGTGAGGATATTTGTACTTTTAACATTTGGGGAAATGATCCAACCTTCTTACAGTTGCATAAGACATCTAAGGCACTGAGTGATTTCCAGCAAAGAGGAACAATTTGTGCTCAATCATTTAATGCTCTCCCCAATTTTCCCACATGAAGAAAATACATAGCCTAAGGGAAAGACAGTCTTACTTGATGAAAATTCTCGAAGGATGGAATTTATGAACATAATCTTCATGCACACTAGACTCTAACCCAGTATTTAATTACTTTTTCTCTTCCCCAACATCCCTAAGGGATCTGAGATATACTTGTCCATGAGTTTGGGTAGAATACTCAGTGCAATAAGAAGTCAGATCAGAATATCAGGAAGGTATGTAATGTTTTCTCAGCACGTGATTCCTAATTGGCAGCCTCAGGATCATTTAACCATAGTGTCCTGTAAAGAATACCTCTGCTTCAAAGAGAGGTTTTCCTCCAGTACAAGGTTTGGGTTCAAATTCCTAAGGGGCCTTCATTTCTGAGACTAAACTACAATGTAAGTGAATAGATTTCTGCTAAGAGTTTTACCTTGAAATATTGTAAGAACAACTCTCCTGGGATACTGAAAATACTTGAACATCAACAATTTAAAAGAGATAAGTAGTGCAAATAAATATTTCAACTTCAAAAATAAGGAAAATGGGTTTCTTTGGAAGGCTGTTTTATGTATAAGTACTTTTGGTAAAATACCAGGACCAAATGCCTTCACTTTTTTTCCTTTATTTACAGGATCTAAGAAAGGTGGTTGTCATGCGCCCACCCGCAGCCCACCTATTTAGTTACCTTCATGTAAAGAGAGTCTCTTACTCAACCGTGTAGCTGAGTTTTTTGAAAAGTCTCCCAAATGAAAGCTATCTTTTATATAATCAACCATGCAACACTGATTTCTGTTCTAAATTTTATAAACCAAGTATTCGTTGAACTATTTGTTTGTTTTTTTAAGTCTAAAATAATATTTACTTGCATTTTTATCCATAAAGCTTAAAATTTGCCACTACCATCACTGCTGCTTTGAGACTGCCACACTTTTGTAGTCCCAAATACAAGGAGTCAAATCAGAAACTACTGGTATAGAATTGAGAAGAGTTGGACTTGAACAATTATGGTGTAGAGCATCTTGTACGATGGGATGCTAATGACAAATGCAACATGTAAGCAAGCATATTGTGACAAGAGCTCTTTTATAAAAAAAAATTATTCTTTTATTGAATCACCATGTGGAAAGTTACAAAGATTTTAGGTTTAAGTCCCAGTTATACAATACTTGAACACCCATCCATTCACTAGTGCACATGTTCCACCACCAAGAATCACAGTATACCTCCCCTCACCCCCCACCTTCCAGACCCCCACACTGCCTGTGTAACTGATAAATTTCATTTCATTGCTGAGAATGAAGAGATATGAGGTCAAGTGGCCGCACTAGCAGCCGCATGGTTTTGGATTTCTGTATTTTAGTATTTTAGTAACTAAGTCCAGAGAAATATCTGCCAGAAACTGCACCATTGCTAGCTTGCACCTCTCAGCTACTTTATATTCCACATATGAGTGCAATCTTTCTATGTCTGTCTCTTTCTTTCTGACTCATTTCACTCAACATGATACTTTCCATGTTGATCTACTTATATGCAAATTTCATGACTTCATGTTTTCTGACAGCTACATAGTATTCGATTTTGTAGATGTGCCAGAGTTTCTTTAATCAGTCATCTCTTTTTGGGCACTCTGGTTTTTTCCAGATTGTGGATATTGTAAACACTGCTGCAATGAACATAGAAATGCAGATGTCATTTCTACTATACCTTTTTGCCTCTCCGGTATATATTCCCAGGAGCGGTATTGTTGGGTCAAATGGAAGCTCAATTTCTAATTTTTTGAGAATCATTCATATTGTTTTCCAAAAGGGCTGAACAAGTCGGCATTCCCACCAGCAGTGAAGGAGAGTCCCTTTCTCCCCACATCCGCGCCAACACCAGTTGCTTTTGTTTTTTGGGATGTGGGCCAGTCTCTGTGGTGTGAGATGATATCTCATTGTTGTTTTGATCTGCATCTCCCTGATGATTAGTGATGTTGAACATTTTCTCATGTGCCTCTGAGCCATTCGGATTTCTTCTTTGGGAAAGTTTCTGTTCATTTCATCACCTCATTTTTTGATCGGGTTGGCAGTTTTCTTCTTGTGGAGTTCAACCAGTGCATTGTACATCCTTGATATCAACCCTTCATCAGATGGGTACTACGTAAATATCCTTTCCCATTCTGTAGATTGTCTTTGTATTTTGATCACTGTTTCTTTTGAGGTGCAGAAGCTAATTAGTTTGAGATAGTCCCATTTATTTATCTTTGTTTTCACTTGCTTGGCCAGTGGCATGTCAGCTTTTAAGATACCATTGGCTTCAATGTCGTGGAGGGTTTTGCCAACCTTGTCTTCAATGTACCTTAGGGATTCTGGTCTCATATAGTAAAGTTGCAGGCTATAAAATCAATACCCAAAAGTCCATGGCTTTCTTATATGCAAATAATGAGTGAGAAGAAAGCGACATGATAAAAGCAAGTCTGTGCACAATTGTGCCTCAAAAAATCAAGTTTTTCCTAATCAGCTTAACTAAGGAGGTAAAGGACTTGTATAATGAAAACCACAAATAGCTACTTCAGGAAATAAAAGAGGACATGAGGAAATGGAAAGACATCCCCTGCTCATGGATTGGAAGAATTAATATTGTCAAAATGGCAATTCTCCCCAAAGCATTGTACAAATTCAATGCGATCCCTATAGGGATACCCTTGACATTCTTCAAAGATATGGAGCAAGTTCTCCTGAAATTCACATGGAAGAATAAGCCCCCACGAATAGCTAAAGCAATTATTGGGAAAAAGAAAATGGGAGGAATCAACCTCCCCAACTTCCAACTCTACTACAAAGCGGTAGTCATTAAAACAGCATGGTACTGGAACAAAGGCAGAGCTGCAGACCAATGGAACAGGGTTGAATACTCTGACACATCCCCCCAAATATATGATCATCTAATCTTTGATAAGGGAGCAAGAAATGTGAAGTGGTGCAAGGAAAGCATGTTTAACAAACTGTGCTGGCAAAACTGGATAGCTCCATGCAAAAAAAAAATGGGCTTAGACCTCCACCTATCACCATGTACAAAAGTCAGATCAAAATGGATTAAAGACCTCAACATCAGACAAGGGCTCTTTTGATTGGTTTGTTTTTAGTTTATTTGGAGGTCAGACCCAGCTGGGCTTATAGAGCTACTTCTGAATCAGTACTTGGTGGTCACTCCTTGTGATGCTGTGGAAATAATGCAGTGCTGGGGATCAAACCTGGTCTCTTGCATGCAAAATATGCATTTCAGTTCATTGAATTATCTCTCTACCATGAGCTTCTTATACAAATGCACAACTGTAATACTACCCAAATAGTTTTACTTGAATCCATCTCTTTATGCACATGTTGTCCCAAAATTAGATCATTCCTTCAAAACCCTTGCCCCAGAAGGATAGTGCACACACCTACTTCAAAAGTATCCATTGGGGGCTGGAATGATAGTACAGTTGTTAGGGCATTCGTATTACATGTACCCATCAAGATTTTATCCCAACATCCCATGCAGTCCCCCTGAACACTGCCAGGAGTAATTCCTGAGTACAGAACCAGGAGTAACCCCTGAGCATTTCAGGTGTTATCCCCAAAGCCAAAAAAAATACATAAATAAAAATGAAGTATACGCTATTGCTTAAGTTAATCCCTTTGTAATTATCTACATTTTGTCTTCTTTTATTTGGGGGGGCACACCTGGCAATGAACAGGGATTACTCCTGGCTCTGAGCTCTTTAATTACTCCTGGCAATACTCAGAAGACTGTATGGGATGCTCAGAATCGAACCCGGGTCAGTTGTGTGCAAAGCAAATGCCCTACCCGCTGTGCTCCAGCCCCTGTCTTCTTTTTTTTCTGGTGACAAGGACAAAATCCTGAACCATGAGACAAGTCAAATTTTCTTTCTTGTCCTTGCAAAGAGCAAGAATTTAGCATTGCCTGAGCTCCATACTTCACAAATATTAAATGGCAATGACTTGGCCTCACCCCACACACATCAAGTAGAACCAAGGTACATTTGTTGACTTGCCTAGGAGGGCTGAAAGGAATTTGTTTTAGGTCATGAAGGAGCTCATTTGAGATCTCTAAATTTATGCTTCTGACCTCTCCAGGAGTTACTGCAACAACATCGATTTGGGTTAATGCCACTATTGTATCTCTCTCTGAATCTAAAAGAATTCATCTTGTCCAGCTTAGATTTTGTGACTCCCTGTATACTCACAGTTGCAAGACACAATTCTTTAGGTAAAGAGATCAGGAACACACAGGTGTGGCCTTGATAAACACTTTGTGGACTGCCAGGAAGTAAACTGTGCCTTTCCTGAGTGAGTCTAACCACTGTCTACATCAGTATCTGAGACATTGTCAAGAAATCACTGTTTTAATTTAATTCAAGTACACTAAAAATATATTCCCTAAGGTATAGTCATTATACATTTGATAGTCATTATACACCAGCTTATAGCCTAATGTTTAAAAATCTCTTACTTAGAATAGATTGGGAAATGGCGATTATGACACGCATAGGCTCAAAATTGAGAAGTGCTTTCTATTTACAGACACATTTCTTACTGAAGAAAACATCCTCCAATAAAAGTTTAAAGATAAAGCCAGATGGATACTTTTTTTCATAAGGACCACAAATAAGTTCTGACTTCAACATGCTCCCCAGCTCCCCAGAGCTGAAAAACTAAAAACAATTCTATAATATCATATTTCAAACATAGCACAAAGCTCAGCTACTAAAACAATAAAGAGGTTTTTATCTCAAAAGCATACAGCATCATGAATAACACTGTCATCCCGGAACAGGGAACTAGTAAGCAATTCTGCATGGAAAACAGGCATTGTAACTCGGCCTCCTGGTAAACAGTGAAGGCAGGCCTACCCAAGACAATGAGGTTGCCACTTTGTATAGACTAGAAGAAATGTGTACTGTATAATCAATAAAGAAGTAATTAAAAATAAAGCCTCTTAATGATTGTAAATGAAGCTGAGAACACAAACTCAAATCTCAGGAACCTAGAGTTATGACTTTAGGGGCTTGGTTCACTAACATTTACTTCTTAGCTAAGACTATTTTTCATTCAAAATAGCAGTACAACATGAATCAATAGCTTCCAAAGGAACTATTTCAAGCCATTCAACCTTAGGTCTCAGACTTGAAAAAAATCTCATTGATTGTTGGTGAAATCTGTTATATAAGTAGGAAGTTATTTTTAAAGTTATACCAGATGTTACAGTTCCTCTTTATTTCTCCCACATGGATATACACTGTTTATTCAGGTTTAAGCCATAAGCCTTGAAACTAAAAAACAAAACTTAAGTGTTATACTCTGACAAACCTAGGAAATAGGTCTGCACACAATGGGCTTGCAATTACTTCTTTTAATTTATTTTTTCATTTGCAATTTTTGAGCTTCTCTTTCTCTGTCTCCGTCTCTCTGTCTCTGTCTCTGTCTCTGTCTCTCACACACACACACCCTCCACAATTTTCCTTAAGAGGCACATGAATTTCTATTCTGAAACTGACAATGGAATTTCAGAATGTCTTAATTTAGATGTGTTTTTTACAGTCCCTTTAGTAAGAAAAACAACAAAATAGCAGGTAAACTACATACCTACTTCATCATGTTTCCAGAAAAAGTGTTAGTTTATGTTGTCAGAAATAATCTGTGAGACAGATAGACACATATATGGCAAATTACTTAGATTGGAGTTTAATTAAAACAAAGTTTTGTTGCCATACTCTATCCCTGGTTTTAAATTTTTTTTTTCCACTATGTCTTTTTTCCTTTGTAACTTAAGATTAAAATTGTTCAACTATCAGCGTCTCATTGAGAAATTGAGTCTGAATTTATTTGGAGGCTGTTAAGATGAAATATAAAACTTATTCGGTGATTCTCTAATTAAAAATAAATAAATTTTAAAAAAAAGAAATATAAAACTTATTTTCATATCTCTAAAGAATGATTTATCCACTATTGCACCACTAATACCTAGAAAAGTAGGTAGAAAATTATTGATAAATAAAATAATCTGTTTCTAGAGCTATAGCTATCTTTTTATTTTCTAAAAAGTCAATCGATCATTTATGCTTATTAAATAACTCATCAGCACTATTCCCCATTATTTTCTAGTATGTCTCATATTGCCACTGCAGATGGGCTGGAGTGATAGCACAGTGGGTAGGGCGTTTGCCTTGCACACACCCGACCCGGGTTCGATTCCCCTGCCCCTCTCAGAGAGCCCGGCAAGCTACTGAGAGTATCTCACCCGCCTGGCAGAGCCTGGCAAGCTACCCGTGGCATATTCAATATGCCAAAAATGTAACAAGTCTCACAATGGAGATGTTACTGGTGCCTGCTCGAGCAAATCGATGAACAATGGGATGACAATGATACAGTGACAATGATTGCCACTGCAGACATATTTGATGATGAAAAGTACCACCCCATATTATTATTCACCATCTATTTCCAAGTTGCACAACCAATACTATTGTTTGCCATATTAAGATGTTGAACTACCACTTTCTTTTTTAATAAGAATGCATCGCCCTTGGAAAGGCGGAGAGAAGATGGTAGAGCAGGTTGCTCTGTGAATCATGCAGATCAAAAGTGCACAAGAGGAGAGAGACAGACAGACAAACAGACCGAGAGAAAGAGACAGAGACAAAGGGGGGAAGAGAGAGAGAGAGAGAGAGAGAGAGAGAGAGAGAGAGAGAGAGGTGTCTGCCCACAGAGGCCGGCTGAGGGGCGGGTGATGAGGAGGGAGGGGAACTGAGGACACTGGTGGTTCGACATGATGGAGGGATGGGTACTAGAACACTGTATGACTGAAATGTAGTCATGAACCGCTTTGTAAAGGTTTATCTCACATTGATTCAATAAATTTTTTAATTAATAAATAAATAAAAGTACACAAAATATTGACATGGCCAAAAGATTCCTCAAGTGCCCCACAGAGAAGTGCACAGCTCTGACCAGCAAACGACTCTGGAGGAGACGTTTTGAAGAGGGGCCGAACAATAAATACCCTCAGCAGCCTGACCCCAGAGTTGGGGAGAGCCGAGGAGGACAAATGGGTGTAGGTAGTGCAGCAAGGGGGGGAAAACAGGAAGGTGAGCAGTGGATGTCAATGCACCCACAGTCTTTTGAATCTCCGCCCACACGCAGCTTAGGCAGGAGCCGGGTCCAGGGCCCAGCAGGACCCCAGATATGCAGGATCAGTGGAAAACACAGTTGCCGCTACCAAGAAGAAAGTAGCACATCTGCACCCTAGGTTGAGATGGTAAGCAAAAACTGACGGGCTGTGCCACGGGGAAGTAAAGGCTGAGCCCTCCTCACAGGGCGCATCCCAGGGAAGACATCCACAGGTCCAGAATGAGTTGATTTGGGGGACACAAAGAAGAAAGGCCAGTACTGTGTGTTTGCTGCCTGAAGCCAGGACTGAAGCAGCAGGGCCAGAGGATGCACCGGGAGCAGGAAATGCAGTTATCCAGGGCTGGGCTATGCAGCAGTCTCGGAAAGAGTTGGACATAACCTAAGTACAACGGCATGGGTTCTAGGTGAATGGGCTGTAGGTGAATGTGAAGCTTTGTTTGCCCTCCAAACCTGTGCAAGACCGCATCATCACCCTGAGCCCTCACTGCACAATACACAGAATGAAGAAGTTCAGGAGTTCACCAAAATTAATGGGTGAAGATAAGAGTCGAAAAAGGGCTTTCCGGCCCCACGCGAGATCGACCCCGGAGGCAACTGAACCACTTTGGACACGAGCAGCGCCCCCAAAATGCCTCCAAACTGTGTGCTCGGAACTACTGGCCCAGGCGCTGCCAGCGGGATATGGCCTTTTCTCTCTCAACTCTTTCTTTTTGAACGCAGCGAGGCAATAGCCGGTGTTTAGACTATGCAGGAAGCCCGGGATAGCCGATGGGCGGGACTTCCGGATCCGCCATGTGCCGGCCGACATTTAAGCACAGAGCCATGTGGGGACGCTCCTTTGCGGCCCAGCGCGAGATGGACCCCGGAGGCAACTGAACCACTTTGGACATGAGCGGCGCCCCCAAAATGCCTCCAAACTGTGTGCTGGGAGCTTCTGGCCCAGGCGCTGCCGGCAGGGTATGCTCTTTTCTCTCTCAACTCTTTCTTTTTGAACGCAGCGAGGCTATAGCCGATTTTTAGACTCTACAGGAAGCCCGGGATAGCCGATGGGCAGGACTCCCGGATCCGCCATGTGCCGGCCGACATTTAAGCACAGAGCCATGCGGGGACGCTCCTTTCCAGCCCCGCGCGAGATCAACCCCGGAGGCAACTGAACCACTTTGGACACGAGTGGCGCCCCCAAAATGCCTCCAAACTGTGTGCTCGGAGCTACTGGACCAGGCGCTGCCAGCGAGTGATGCAATTACCAAAAGAATTTTCCCTGGACTTCATATAGAAATCCAAAACTGCGCGGCTGCTATTGCAGCCGCGCAACCTAATATTTCTTGATTGTCAGCAACGTGTAAATGTTCCTTTTTGGCAGGCAGGGCTTACCGTGGGGGGAAACTCCAAACAATAGTACTGAGTTTTTTGTTGAAGGGTAAAAGATTGTAGCGATAGAATTTTAGGCAGAATTTTCCCTGGACTTTATATAGAAACCCAAAACCGCGTGGCTGCGGCAGCCTAATGTCATCTAATCATCAGCAATATGAAATGGTTCCTTTGTAATGGACTTTGGGGGGACCATAATAGGGTTAAAGTTTGTAGCGACGTGTAATTTCTGGCTGTACTTTCCCTGGACTTTATACAGAAATTCAAAGCCGCGAGGCCGCTGCCATGGCCGCGCAACCTATTGTCATTTAATCATCACCAATATGAAATGGTTCCTTTTTAGCGGGTCGGACTTTGGTGGGAAATCCTAACAAGAATAGTTTTTGGTTTGTTTTCCCTTTGTCAGGCAGTGTGGTGATTACTAAACAGGCGTGATCTCGGTGGCTCGGGACGAGGGGGGAAAAAATAGAAAAGTTATGTAACAAACAGCGGGACTTAACATCTCTACATTCTCAGCAATGGAGAGCCATCAAATGCTTCCTTGACAGTGGGACTGTCTTCTCTTTTTTGGGGGGAAACCCTAGCAACAATAGTGAGTTATGTGTTGAAACATGGACTGTAACCAAGATAAAGCGTAAACGAAGTGAAACTTACCACTTACAAAGGCGGGGACTGGGGGGGCGGGATGGGGTGGGAGGTATAATGGGGTGGTTGGTGATGGAATATGGGCACGGGTGAAGGGAAGGGTGTTTGAGTATTGTATAACTGACATAATCCTGAGAACTATGTAACCCTCCACATGGTGATTCAATAAAATTTAAATTTAAAAAAAAAAAAGAGTCGAAAAAGGTATTTCAGCACCCACCAGCTCTATATAACTTCTCAAATAATGTCTTCAGAATGGCCTGGTGAAGCTCCTAACAAAATGAGGGTAACTATGGAATGGTTTCCAGTGAAAACAGAGAGGTTATCAGAGAGGAAACGGGAAGGTGGCTAGAGAAAGTACTGAACTCAAAGACTTGTCAATGGGCTAACATGACTGACTGGAAGATCATAGCAACGGAGTGACGGAAGTCAAGGGATGAAACAGAGTGCCAGAGGATAGGAAGCAGGGAAGCATGGATAGAGAACAGAATACGGAAAAGAAGTGCAAAGACCTGAAGGGGGTGTGGGAGGGTCACGGAATAATTTGAAAAAGAACAATATTCAAATTATGAGTCCTCATGAAAGATGAAAGGTAAACATCTCATAGCAGGTCTAGAGAGATAATCCAGTTGGTAGGCACTTGCTGTGCACACAGCCAACCGGATTTCAGTTCTCAACAGCCCAGAAGTGATGCTGGGTTTAGTGCCAGGAGCAACCCCTGAGCGCCAGCCCCCATACCTCACACCAGTAAGGGTGGGGTAGATCAGAAATACTGGAAACAACCAGTGTGGCAGCGATCCCGAAAGAAAAGAACCCTGGTTCTCTGTTGGTGGGAAGGGCGTGTGCCTCAGCCTCTGTGTATTCACAAAATAGTTGCAGTGCTCTTGCCGCATGCATTTGGTGGCCAGGTCGCTTTCCCAGATGGCCCATGGCGAGGCACAAAATGAGAAAACAGGGCCAGGCTGGTTGGTGATCAGTCACCATTTATTCCAATCTCTGCCCCGCTGTTTGTTCCATTCTCCCTACGCGCCTACTCCAGCCTCACTGAGTGCCCCATTCCAATCCCACACTGTCCCTCAGTCCAGTCTCCTACCTTCACCCTCGCACATCTCCCATGTTCAGTCTCGAGACTTTAGTCCAGAGCCCAACCTCCAAGGTTGGGGGTAAAAACTACACCCAGATGAGAAAGCACAATCAACATATGAAAGCGTTTCCTTCTGGGGAAGATCTAAAATAAAGATCTCATCCTGCTAGATCCACTCAAGGGCAGAATTTCACCTAAGACCGTATTCCTCCTTTCCTTAGTCCATAACCAGTTAAACAGTCACCTTAAATTTATTTCTCAATAATCTTTCTAGTAATTTTGTATGGACACAGTAAGAAATATATTAAGCTTAAGAGGTGGCTTTCCTGGACATATCTCACTATAGATCCCAGACTACATCCTCAGGCCAGATTAGTCCTTCCTAATCCCTGTAGGGTCCATGTCTGGTCACTTCTCTTTGGGTCATGACCGAATTTGTCCACAAGCATGCTCTTAACTTAATCTAAGTTTTATGACACTTAGCCTGTTCCATTTCGATGCCAGGGTAGCGTGCAACTTACCCTGGGTCCATCCAATCCCTTCTTTGGGACCCTGCTCTTGGGGTGCTAGGAACTAAGGGCTACTGAGTCATAAGTTGAGTAAATATGACAGATGCCCAGGACTCAGTATTAGTCAAAGTCAATTAACTCCCAAGTTACAAAAGCATAGCATTAACTATCTTCCTGTGTCTATGCAAAAAAAAAAAGCGCTAAAGTAAACTACAAAGGACATAAGGGAAAGCAAAAAGCAGTATCTTACTTACAAACACAAAATCCAGAGTCTTTAGAGGGATGTGACTTCACAAGTCACAGGATCTGATTTGGGGATATAGGTGATTAACAGATAGGGGAAGCAGAGCACAAAGAAGTTAAAGATAAACGCAGAGGAATGGAAATACCTCGGGAACACTGTGTTGGGTGTAATCCAATCAGCCTAAGCTCCCTCCAGCAAGGAAGAAATGACAAACCAATGTGATTCTATAAGCCTTCGTGAAAAATGGCATGAGTTTTCTCAGTAAGTAAAAGCAGAGCTTATACATTTCCCAGTGATTCTACTTCCTGGTATCTTCCTCAAGAACAAAAAATAATTAATTCCAGAAGATATATGTACTCCTATGTTCACTGCAGTGCTGTGTACTAGAGCCAGTATATAGAAGCAACTCAAGTGGGCAGGTGAATGGATAAGAAAGTTGTGGTATATACAAGGCAACTTTATGCATCTGTAAGAAAAAGTGAGGCCATGCAGTTTGATACAATGTGAATAGAACTGGAGGCTATCATGTTAAAAAAATTAATCTAAGGGAGGATAAATAGAAAAAGATTTCACTACTCTGTGTAATATAGAAAGAAATAACAAGAAAATAGTACTGGACCATAACAACTCTTGACCTCAAATAAAAACTGGTTGACAAACAGAAGGTGAGGGAGAGGGAGAATAAAGAATGAAGACTATAAGAATAAAAAAGAATGTGAGAATATACCTCTATTGCAAACTACAACATCCAACAGGAGAGAGAACAAAAGGGAATGCCCTGCTGCAGAGGCAGGGTGGGGAATGGAGTGGGGATGGTAGGAGGGATACTGGGAACATTGGTGGAGGAGAATGGGCACTGGTGGAGGGATGTAAATAATCACTGTATGACTGAAATGCAAATATGAAAGTTCATAAGTTTGTAACTGTACTTCACAGTGATTCACTAATAAATTTTTTAAAAAGAATGTGAGAATATAAGAAAATTATAATTGAGAACTTCACCATTTGAGGATTGAGTTATACACTCAGATCCAAGAAGCTCAGAGTAACAAACAGAATAAGGTCCAAAACAACTCCAAGACACACAGTAATTAAAATTAGCAAAGCCAAATGTAGAGATAGAATCTTGAGATCAAAAATCAAAAATGGAAATTATGTAGGATCCTCCATTAATTAAAAAGTAGTTCTATCAAACAAATTCTACTTGCCGGAAGAAAATGACTAGACTGAACAAACAAAATGGTTGAAATAAACATCACTGCATCACTGTATCACTGTCATCCTGTTGTTCATCAATTTACTTAAGTGGGCACCAGTAACACCTCCATTCCTCCCAGCCCTGAGATTTTAGCAACCTCTCCTTACTCACTTTCCCAACTATTGGAAGCTTTTTTCAGGGTCAGGGGAATGAGACCTGTTGATGTTACCGTATTTCGCATATCAAATATGCCATGGGGAGCTTGCAGGATACTCTTGGTAGTTAGCCAGGCTCTCCAAGATATATATATATATATATATATATATATATATATACAGACAGATAGATAGATAGATATAGATATATAGATATATCGTACTATATATATATATATATATATAGAGAGAGAGAGAGAGAGAGAGAGAGAGAGAGTACGATCACGAAATCCCGTTAATCGTCGATTTCTCGAGCGGGCTCAGTAGCTCAGTAACCTCTCATTCGTCCTTTCCCTAGGATCTTAGAAGTCTCTCTCGACTCGGTCCTCCCAATGATGTCACGCTGGAGACTCTTCCAGGGTCAGGGGAATGAGATCCAGCTTGTTACTGGATTTAGCATATGAATACACTCCCAGAAGCTTGCCAGTTTCTCCCAGAGGGAGAAGTAGGCTACAAAATATTGCTTCTGGGAGTTTGCTTTTAAGTCTCTGGATGTTGGCCGTTGATGGGATTACACACACTTGGGTTCCTCTGCCGGCACCTTCATGCATGAGGCCTGTCCGGACATGTGGAGAGGGGCCTTGAGCATGGCTGTGGTTAGGTTCTGGTGGTCTTCGGCCGCCGGGGCAGAGAGGGAAGCTGGGGCCCATCCCCTCCGAGGGGCTCCAGGGAAGACAGCTAGGCATGCAGGCAAGAGACTTCATATATATATGTATGTATATATTTATATATATATTCCCTTTATATGATGTGTGAAGGAATATGTTCACTCATGCATGAGTCTGGATCCGAGCGTGTAGAAAGTGGCCTGGAGCATGGCGGAGGTGGGATAGTGGAGGTCAGCTGCTGGGGCTGGGTCTCTTGGAGCCAGAAGGGCTCTCACCCGCACCCCCCCCCCTGGGGCACCCCTGGTGTGCAATCCAGTGGCATGGTTATGGGGGCCTCATTTTATGCTATAAAATGAAATAAACATACCAACAGTAATACTCTACTAACCTAACTTGTCACTTAGTTTTGAGGGATTGACACAAAGCTTTATAAATAAGCAATAGCGTAAGGATTTCACAGCCCTGAAAGCATCGTTGTAAGAAATACTAAATGGTCTCCATTTAAAAGCAAGACAGTCTTCACACTAATCTCTGCAAAATTGTGGCTATAAATTCCTTTCTCTAATTAATCTCTCTTAATTTTTATGACCTGAAGTTACAAATTAAAAGCGGAGGGTCTGGATACATCAGAAAACTGAAATTTAATCTGTACTGCTTACAGGAGACATACCTTAACAGTCATGATAAATGCAGGTTCAAATAGTTGTCTTACAGTAGTCAAGACGATGGGGCCAGAGTGATAGTACAGTGGGTTGGGCTTTTGCCTTGCACGCAGCTGACCCAGGTTCAATCTCCGGCATCCCATATGGTTCCCCTGAATACCTTGAGGAGAAGATTCCTGAGTGCAGAGCTAGGAATAATTACCCCTGAGCATCACTGGGTGTGGTGCTAAAAAACAAATTGCTAAAAAGCAAATAAATAAATTTTTTTTTAAATGTCAAGATAGCCTCACTTAAATTTGATCACATAGACTTCAAGTAACAGGTGTTACATTATTTAATGATCAAGGAATGTATACATCAAAAATATCCAGTAATGTGTATATACCCAATGAAAAACTATCAAAATTTATTAAGCAACTGCTAATAGACTGGATGAAATCTATCAGAAGTATCACAATAATAAGGAGATTTTAACACCCTTTCTCACCACTGGGTCAGAAATGAAAAGTGAGAAGTTACTTACAGATACCAGAGAAATTAAAAGATCATTCAAGAAGAAAAAAGTTTCCTGGCACAAAACAGAAGAACCTAGAGGAAATGGATATTCTTTTTAAATGCAAAAACTCCCGAGATTTAGTCAGAAGGAAATAAGACATCAAAACAGAACAATTATGAACATGTTAATCTAGCAGTAACCAAATGTCTCTCACATAACAAAAGGCCTGGGTTCAGATGAGGGCATTAGTGAGTCTGAACAAAATGAGGATTGAATAGACATTCTCAATATAGTGAGAGTTATTTATCACAAATCTAAAGGAAATATATGTATGTATATATATATATATACATATATCTTAAGGGACTTCAATTGGAAAATAAGTCAAACTATCACTACTGAGAAAACCTAAAGATTCTACTCAAAAAAACTCCTAGGAATGATACATCTTTATTGTACATTGTCAGGAAGCAAAATCAATACACAGAAATCTGTGGCATTTCTGTGCAAAGAAATAAGAGAATTTTTTAAATCTATTTCACAACTATGTCTCTCAAAAATAAAGTATAAATAGCTTTAACTAAGTTATTTTTTAAATTTTTATTTATTTTATTTTTTAGTTTTTTAGTTTTAAATAACTTTAAAAATAAGGTGAGATAGTTTTATAAAGAAAATTATATAAATCACCATTAAAAAATAACTAGGAGACATAAGGAAATGGAAACATACTTAGGATTGGAAAGATTTTGGCAAAACAGAAACTGACACTTTATTTCTCTTTCCCTTTGCTTCCTATTTTTGAGAAAGCTCAATTTCCCTAGACATTTGAACTGCAGAGGTAGGAACTGTGGAGGTAGACTTAAACAAGAGAGAGATAAGATAGTAATATGGCAATATTTTTTACAGTACTAATACTACTCAACAATTTACTTCAAGAATATGCAAATGGCAGGGTTATATGGTATTAATTATCCATTTCAGAATAAGATTTATAGTTATAGGAGTCTTGAATATGTTTATATTTGCATTACAATGCACTACCATGGAATTTTCAGATTAAAGACAGTTTAGCTGAAACCTCGGGGCATTGTTTTATGAGAGTAAATCCTGTTTTCCCCAACTTTATGAATCTGCAAAGCCTCTTAACCTATTTGAAAGAAATTTGGAGAAAATTATATCTGAATCCAGAAATTTATTTGCAAATATTTTAACCATTACTATTCCCCTGTGGTTATTATAATTGTATCCTTTTCATTCAATGGAGCAAATTGCTGCTGCAAACTTATGATTGTTTTCAGCTTTCAAGACAATGTTTATTATTTAAGAAATTCTCCTTAAAATGTGTTTTCAATGAAATATAGTGATAGATATCTAAGTTTACATAGAAAATTAACTAAGGAAATTTTAAAAAGTAATGATAGGTGCAATTTTAGACAGGTGTTTATGAAATTTTGTTCAGAGGAAAGTCTCTATATATGACATATTGACATAAATGATATATGGATATACCACAGAACATATTCTTTCAAGAGAAGAGACTTTCAGGAGTTTTATTTCTGCTGATTTATTAATGGTGCTGGCTCGTGGATGCCGATGAGTCACAGAAGGGGTAAAATTAATCCCTGCCTTCAAATGTCTAGTTATAGTTTATCTCAGCACAGAAATGTAGAAAACAACTCATATAAATAAACCTTAGGCTGATATAGCAGCTGAGTTTTATGTGTATAACTGAAGTTCTAAATTTTTAATGTGCACAGTTCTTTGTAATTTCAGAAGAAATATGAAGGCAGTGCTCCTGAAATCCCACAAGCTAGTACATCATTTTATATACAAAAGTGAAGAATTATGGTTCAAAGGCTTTACTTTGGCATAAAATGTTTTAGAAAAAATAAAATCTATTAAAGAGAAAAACATTCTGTTTCAGAAGAGATTTTTAAAATGTGTATTTTACTTTCTGGAACGATAGCACAGCAGGTAGGGCGTTTGCCTTGCACTCGGCCAACTGGGTTTCTATTCCTCCCCTCCTCTCAGAGAGCCCTGCAAGCTACCGAGAGTATCCCACCCACACAGCAGAGCCTGGCAAGCTCCCCATGGCATATTCGATATGCCAAAAACAGTAACAACAAGTCTTACAATGGAGACATTACTGGTGCACGCTCAAGCAAATTGATGAACAATGGGACACGACAGTGCTACTTTCTACATAGTGACACAATAGTCATGATTAGGAAAACATGTCCTAAAACTCAATAATATTATAGAAAACAAAATCATTACTTAGAAATGAGATACAATATATTTCATTAGACAAGCTAGAACTATTGGAAAATATTGGAAATCTTTTTTTAAAATATTGATATCAGGGCTGGAACGATAGCACAGCAGGTAGGGCTTTTGCCTTGCATGCAGCCAATCTGGGTTCAATTCCCAGCATCCCACATGGTCTCCCAAGCACCACCAGGAGTAATTCCTGAGTGCAGAGCCAGGAGTTAACCCCTGTGCATCACCAGGTGTTACCCAAAAAGCAAAAAAAAAAAAAAAAGAGGAAAAAACATTGATATCATCTTAGTGTGAATACCTCCCACATCTGCCACAACATCCCAACCTCCATATATTTGCTTTGATTATACAAAATAAAATTATTCACTGGATAAATGCACAAGTTTTAGCTGTAACAATTGCCTAGTTCAAAAGAAATAAAGGAAAATGAAAGACCTCACAAAAGAACTAGATAAAATCTGCTTCTTCCTTGGTATCCTACTAGTTGTCTGCCCATAAAACCCAGCACTCCAAAGCTTACATGGGAAAAATATTTAAGCTAGTTAGAAGTACTTAATGAGAAAATGCATGTCTCCTCCAGTAATAGGGACTGATGATGCGTTAAAAAAAATGTGGCAGAAAATAGCTTTTTTTTTCCTTGAAGATTATCAGAATATGGTCCTGAAGAATTTTTGACTGAGGCTTACAAAATGAGGATTTTTTTGAGGGGGGAAACATCAAGGATATATATTCAGAAAACATCAGCATATATATTCGGACAGTACAAGCAATAATATGCCCAGTAAGTTTTAAAGAAAATATTATCTCTATGTTATTCAAACCTTTAATTTCACAAATTTGGGAGCTGGATTTTCAACACATTTAATCACATTTAAGTTACATGTAGTCTAATTAACACAAATGGGACACATTTTAATGGTTTTAAAATATAAACAGCATTGGTATCTGAAGCACAGACAAATATGTACTTAAAATTGGCTAAACTGTTTCAAGCGCTGTGTCTTTAAATTAATTTACGTTGAACACAGGGGGTACCAGAGTCAATTCTGGTTGCCATGACAACAGACACTGAAATTTTAAAGATCCAGCAGCAGCTCAATTCCCTGTAAAGAAGACTATTTTACATTAAAATTACATACCACTGTAAGAGTTTTGACGAAACACATTAAACAGATACGCATGGAAACCATCTTTTTGAAAAAGACAGTTTAATTAGTATATGAGAGAAATCATGTTTATCATTTTAACTTGTAATTTTAGATACCTAGACTTAAAGAGTGAAGCCGAGTTTAAATTTCTGAAAGCAAACAACTAATTATCAAAATGCTACACTAGGGAAAGGAAAAAAATCTAAACTAACCCTGTAATAAAAACACAATAGTCTCTATTTTCTTTTTTTTTTTGCAAATGTATGGTGCACCTCTCGCACAAAATGGAAACTTAAAAACAAAAGCAAGGAGAGGGACATGCATTCACAAGAGTCATTGAATTTTTTTAGCTTGATAACATGTATTATGTTTTCTCTAAAGTCTCTTTTAATAGACTGTAAAATTACTGGATTTGAAAATAATTGTTTTTTGTATTGTTCCAATGTTGTTTTTATGGGGTTCAAGGCTCATCAATTCTGCCAAAACAAACACACTCACTCATGCAGCTTGAAAAATAGTCACCATGCGTACATAAAGCAAATGAGGAAAAACGAGGCATGAGGTGCTGTCGATCAACATGTGCCCAGAGGAGGAAGGCACACGTTTCTCAGGTGACTCCCTCGATGTTTCCTTCTACTGGAGCACGAAGGGCAAGGGAGCGACTGCTGGGTTATGGTTAAATGAACATCATAGAAGCTGACGTTCCTCACGGATCTCCAAAAACACTCACAGCACACATTATTTCAGGGCAGGCCATTTTCTTGTTTATTCTTCCACAGTAGAATATTCCTCTTGAGAGGCTCATCATGAAGCAGATTAAAATTGACTGCCTTTGGGATATCTATGATGCCAAGAATTAATTTCTTTGAAATATAGAGCATATAGAAATTGAACTAGAGAGGATTCAGACTGTAGAATTATTTTCTTTCTGTTCATTTTGTAATTGTGTTCATTTTCCAATTAGGTTCATTGAATCGAGTTTTACATTTTCAAATCTTGCCTGAAAGATGTTGCAATCATGACTTACATTCTATTGTATTATAAACTGTTAGAAAATATTTCCCTCTCCTTAAGCAGGTCCCCTACATTAGTACTCTTAAACCGTTTTTACCAGTTCACAGAGCAGCAGTTCTAAACAAGGCAGTTGATGAGTGGCTTTCAACCTTTGCACACCTGGGACCAACACTGGTTCATGGAGCAGTGGTTCAAAACCGTTGCTCAGTGCTAAAGATTTCCCTAATAAGCAAGAACTTTATGTAAAAAAGGTCTCAAGTATATAAGGGACATGTATTCAGATGATAGAGGTATCTTTTACAGTTAATAGATATATTTGAAAATTTGCTACTCATAGTTTTTTTTCTAAAATAGAAGAATTAACATGAAAGAAAACACTACTTAGTGTTAAAATATTCAGTGCCTTTGAAACACAGACTGCGGAGACAAAATCAATGAGAAGGTCTACATTTTAAATTGATTTTAAAGAAATGGAAAAATCAACAAATTTTAATATAAAAATCTAATATTCCTCCTTCACTCTGATACGATAAGATATTAATTATGCTGAAAATATGTTCATCATCAGAATAAATATTACCCATAAAGAAATGTTTTTCTTTAGAAAAAATATTCATGGGATCAAGATTTTTAAGACTCATTCATGTCATTTGTTTTTGTTATTCTTTAAGTGATTTAAAAATAAAGAATTTGCTTAGATTCAGTGGGTGGAAACTATAAACAGAATTCTAATTTTGTGTTTTTAAAACCATGTGCTTATATAATCTAAGTGGAACCGTGTGCTCTGTTAGAACCACTCTCCAGTCTCCAAGAGTCCTCTTCAGATATTTATAGGTTTTGTGATAGGATCCAACTGTTTGAGTTTACAATATCTCTTCACACAGTTCTGTTTAACTTATCAGTAACAACACATAGAGACGTGCTGCGTGGCACAGGAAGTATTTTCATTGAATTTGTAACTCTCAAAAATTATTCAGTGCCAATGAATGATAAATAATATAAAGTTGTTTAGCATTACTATTCAGGCAATAAAGTTGAAAAATACCCTCCCTCTCTGTTTAATCATTGAAAAAAAAGCATATTTTTAACATCTAGTATGAGCAAGGCTGGACTGGAGCGATAGCACAGCGGGTAGGGCGTTTGCCTTACATGCGGCTGACCTGGGTTCAATTCCTCTCCGTGAGCCTGGCAAGCTACCTAGAGTATCCTGCCCGCACGGCAGAACCTGGCAAGCTCCTGTGGTGTATTTGATATGCCAAAAACAGTAACAAAAAGTCTCACAATGAGGACATTACTGGTGCCCGCTTGAGCAAATTGATGAACAGCAGGGATGACAGCGCTACAGTGCTGTGAGCAAGGCACTATAAAAGATGCAAATGCATCAATAGACGAATATTACTAGATAGATACTGCACAGGAAACAGTACTAAGATGAGGGTAGTGAATTTGTGTGTGTGGACACATCAGGAAAGATATTTTGAATGTGGTGGCCTTCATTCTAAAGTTTGAACTTTCAAAAGTGTTCAAAAACAAAAACAAACAAAATGACATATGAGCCTATACCAATGAAGGGGAATCACCTACCAAGAAGTAGGACCCCTAGTCAAAATGGATGGCTGCAAGAATCCGCTCTGGTGCCAAAATGGGTTAGGAGACCTCAGGATCACAGTCTTTAGGCGTGGAGGGTCTGCTTCTCGTGCCAAGGCTCTGGATCATCTCTGGGCAGAAGGCGCGCCGGGAACGGCCCCCCTCCCAGGACCACCTACAGGCTACGTCACTAAAGAAAGTCCTGCCTCCGGGTTGAGGGGTCTTAGACGGTGGCTCTCACCACGTGGGTGCTGCCGCCATTTTCGCTCAGAAAAATGGGGTGGAGAGAGAAAATCCCTCCCCGGGCTGCACGAGGGAACTGAGCTAAAATATTAGAAACCCAAAACTCAAAGTCTTCACTCTCAGCAATGAAGAGAAATTATTAGATGATGCCTATTCAGCAGGTCTGATTGTTGGGGAAAATTTCCAAACAATAGTAGTGATTTCTGTATGGAAATATGGAATGTACTCAAAGTATATAGAGAATAAAGGGAATATCATCAGCTACTTAGATGGGGGTGGGGTGGGAGTGGGGTGTATTGGGGTTCTTGGTGGTGGAACGTACACTGGTGAAGGGATGGGGGTTTAATCAGTATTTGACTGTGACTTAAACCTGAAAGCTTTGTAATTTTTTTTCTTTTCACGGTGATTCAATAAAATATTTCTTATAAAAAAAAGAAGTAGGACCCCTAGACCCTAGAGAGAGACCCTACAGAGACCTAGCGGTGCACTGAGGTCCCATCTGAGCAATTTTCAGATCCCAGACTGATAGAAGATGTAGAATTTGCTTTTTGAGTAAGAGGAATTTTAGAGTCAGGGAAATGTTAATATGGGAAGAGTTCTATAGTAAAATTTATGTGGCAACAAGCTGTAGATGTAGATAAGTAAAATAAAAAAGATTCTAGACTAGGGTGGTAACAAGAAAGATAGGGCAAGGACATTTGAGAAAATAGCAAAGGTATAATGAAGTGGATTTGATAAGACAACTTGATAACCCTATCTTGCAGAATTAAAAGATTTAATATACTTAAAATATGGATCTGTCAAGCAGCAAACATTAAAGCACATTGGAATTTGGAAGTTCAGAGTAAAGACCAGTGTCTTCACTTCGTCTTTAGTTATTATATTCTTTCTTTTTCACCCCACCTTTATTTACTTCTGGTAACTAAGCAGAAAGTAAAAGAAATTATCAACTGCTTAAGGCTTTATAAAATCTAATACCTTAGCTAACCTTTTTTTACATGTTATTTTTTAAATGCTTTCTTATCTAAAGTAATCTCACCTTCCCACTTCATTGTTCTCTAAGTTGTGAATGAGTACATAAATGGGGTGAGGGCGTGGGGGGCATTGTTAGAAGACTGATTTGAGTGAACGTAGAGTGTTACTGGTCTATCTTTCCAACCACTGCTGCTCTAATGATGCTCTAGGTCTTTTCTGGCCTTTGGGGAACAGTGAAGAAGCCAAAGGGATTTTTGTTTTGTTTTGCTTTTGTTTTTAGCATTTATTTGGGGTGGGGCACCCAAAAAGTGATCAGGACAAAAGAACATTCTCTACCAGTCAGGAGATCCAGATGATGCGATGCTGGGGATAAAGGGGTGGGACTGTGCAGGGGATCGGTGACCCATTTTCCATAATTACCACACCATATTTGATGGAATTCAGACAGTAGGCAACAAATCATAGAGTTTTATATATATATATTTATATATATACATACACACACATACCTCTCAGAGAGCCTGGCAAGCTACCGAGAGTATCCCGCCCCCACGGGCAGAGCCTGACAAGCTCCCCGTGGCGTATTTGAAATGCCAAAAACAGTAACGATAGGTTTCATTCCCCTGACCCTGAAAGTGATCCAATCGTTGGGAAAGACGAGTAAGGAGAGGCTGCTAAAATCTCAGGGCTGGAAGGAATAGAGACATTACTGGTGCCCACTCAAGTGAATCAATGAACAGCAGGATGATAGTGATACAGTGATCCAGTGATCATATATTTCTAATACTTATATTAATGCTTTGTCTATGTTACTAAATTAATGTCCTTGTAAATTAATATCCTTATAATGACCATCTTTTCACTTCCTTCCTACCCCCACTTGGTAATAGTTTTGTAGTTCAGATCCAAGGTTTTGTCATCACTCATTGTCTATTCCCTTGTTTTGTTACTTTAAATACCACAACTGAGTGAGATCATCAAATATTTGTCTTTCTTCATTTGACTTTTTTCCATTAACATGATACTCTCCATTTCCAAGTAAGGTGCAGCAAGCTACACAATTTCAATCTGGACTTAATTCATTGAGTGTATGGGATGCTCCCTCCTAGTGATGGGTCCTCGTTATTGTGAGTTCACCCAAGCTGTTATTAGGAGCCCCAGAAGAGATTTCCCTTGGTCTCCCACAGACATCCTATCCAACTTGCAGTCTTTGCAACAGAGTTACCTTGCTCCCAATAAACAAAACATCCTTGGAAACTGTTAAACTAGATTCTATGTACACTCCCCAAAACAATAAAACTAGGTTGGAAAGACTATGCATCAGGACCTAAATGACTGGTAATGCTAGAAGTCTTCATAAATAAATATGGCTAAAAGTCAAGTCAAGTCAATATGGGCAATACTGAGCTGATATGGGAAACAAGAGGGTTTTTTTGATGTGGGTTTTGGGGTGGCTTTGGGTCGCACTCAGTGATACTCGATACTCGGGGACTATTTCTGTTTTGAGCTCAGGAGTGAGCCCTGGCAGTGCTCGGGCACCAGGTGCAGTGCTGGAGTCAAACTGGAGTCAAGCACATACTAACTCAGATGCTTCTCATCTCTCTAGCCCTTAACAAGAGTTCTTGTTCCTTAAATATCCCTGCCTTCTCGTGTACCATCCCTATCCAGGCCAAATTCAAATAAATGAAACTATGAACATACATCTAAATATTTGTATTCCTGCTTGTCACCTTCAGTTTTACAACACTGCAGAGTCAGAAAAACACTTTCATTTGCCTCTCATGCTTTAGTCTCCAACTACCAGGTTCTAGCTAAGCCTCAAGATGGGTATAGCGGAAGCCACAGCTCTGCTGAGATAATAGCTCTCTGCTGTTAATATAGCAACTTGTTAACAACATGGTATCAGAACACCAAAGGAATTTATAAAGTCTGTTCTCAATGATGTTTACTTGCTGAGAAATCCTATTTTGCATAAGAAATGCCGAGTAGCACCTAAATATCTTAATCTTTCAGAAGACTTAAGGCCTCAGGCAGACTAGCTGGAAGGCATCTACACTATAATAATAAAAATAATATTTTGGTGTGGGAGAGATCACTCAGGGGTTAAGGCATTTGCCTTACATGTGACTAACCCTAGTTGCATCCCTGGCACCATGTATGATCTCCTAAGCCCTACCAAGAGTGGTGTCTGGGCACAGAGCCAGGAATAAGCCTTGGGTATGGCCAAACACTAAAAAACAAAAAAGGGCATAAAAGGCATATTTTATCTTTCAAAATGTTCTACGTCTTATAAGTGGATTTCTTAGTAATTGATGTAATTAATATTACACAGCATTCCCAAAATGAGTAATTACATAAACTTAAAAATATTTGCAATAGATATGGCATATGCTATTTGAAAATGGATATTCATTCAAGACTTTAATTAACATCTCTGTCTGTTCTATATAAAGATCGAATAAACACAGATGTGCTGTCTAGGACTAAATATAAAAGCAAGAATAGATGGTTTGGTGTCTTATTTAGCAGGTTAAATAATTTAGTAAATTTCAATTGTGAGTTTATTGACTATTATGCACATTGAAATGATACAAGAAGAAAAATAAAATCGTAATGAAGCCATTCCATTTGTGCTGATAACAACCCAGAATTCTTCTTTCTCTTTCTTCTGTTTTCTTTCTACACTTTTTTTCTTTCTACACTGTTTGTTTTTATTCAACCTCAGTGCCCCCAAAACTCTTTTCCTCAATTTCTCATTTACTTGAGTTTCTCTCCAATATTAAGATACAAAACACCATCCAAATTTCACACAGGTATTGTGTGAAGCACAACAATGTACCACAGATAGATAAGAAGTACGTAAAATCACCAGTCCACGCAATATTTTGTATAAAAGAAAAAGCCTTTTTCTTGGACTACTAGTGTCCATTCTTACTAAATATCCCTTGCGTGAACTCAGTTTTAGAACTCAGTTTTATTGAGTATATTCTATGATAAAACACAGAATATACATTTGCAGGATACTCCACTGTGATACAGTAGAATGAAAAACTCAAGAATATTTAGGTCAAAGGGTTTACCTGTTGCTTCAGCTCTGTTATTTACAATCTGTGTTACCTAAGCAACACATTTATCCTCTCTCTGCCTCTATTTCTTCCTTCATAAAATAAAAATGACAGCGTCTGCAGAAAACCCAGTATGAGATTCACGGAGTGAATCTATTCCTGGACATCTCATACTTTACATCATCAATATACCAAGAGTAGCGCACCACATTTGATGGGGTTTAAAGTAGAAGGCAACCAATCTTAGGGGGAAATATATCTATACACACACATATATATCTATAGATATATATAAGCACACAGACTTAACTTTTATTTATTTTATTTTCAATTTTATTAAATCACCATGAGATAGTTACAAGCTTTCATGTTTGGGATACAATCACACAACGATCAAACACCCATCCCTCCACCAGTGCACATTCCCCACCACAAATATCCCAGGTATACCCCTCCTTTCCACCCTCCCCCTGCATCCATGAAAAACAATATTCCCCATACTCTCTCTCTACTTTTGGGCATTATGTTTTGCAACACAGGTACTGAGAGGTCATCATGTTTGGTCCGTTATCTACTTTCGGCACACTTCTCCCATCCCAACCGATTCCTCTAGCCATCATTTTCTTAGTGATCCCTTCTCTATTCCAGCTGCCTTCTCCCCTCCGCTCATGATCAAAACAACAATGAGATATCATCTCAAACCACAAAGACTGGCACATATTCAAAAGAACAAAAGGCTCAATCAACTTTAAACTGCATGTTACTAATCTCTTATAGAAGGGCTTGGTGGTTCCTGGGTGAAATACAACAATATTCACACACTACACTTTTTTTCTCTAAGAAATCTTTTTTGGATCATTTTAACAGATTAGTCATAATAAGCAATACAAAATAAATTATTTTGGTTCTGCTCTGAGGGCAGGGTTTGGGGTTCGGGATAGAAACATCCAAAATATAGTGGTGGGATGGTGTAATGGTGGTGGGATTGATGTTTGAATATTAAATGTCATTAAATATTGTGAACAACTTTATAAAAGTAAAATTTAAAAAATGAGAGCATATTTCCATACACCAAAGGATTGTCCTTAGAATTCAAACTGAGAGCAAGTATTGCTTCTTAAAATTCTTTGTAAATTGTAAGAGACTGTGTGCTTGGTTGGGCTTGATTATGTTGACTTCTGTGCCTATCCTGGTGGATAATGTAACATTCCCTGGGCACTTATTTCTGCTCACTAAAAACAACTATGAGTTTCTCACTATAAGACTTCCCACTGACTGTAACTCCCCACTCCAATCAAGAAGTACCAGTTACTAATCTGAGATGCAGCCATCAATCAATGATGAAAGAGAGGTTGATGGGCAGAGTGCTACAGCTATCTTGCCCTTCAGATGGAATCATTTGGAGTACACCTTTTCCAGCATTCCAGGAAAACCAGTACCAGTTAAACCAGAGAAGTCATTTGCTTGATTAAAAAATCCTTATTTGATTTCATTCTTTGTCTGTCTAATCACCCATTCCCTCACTGCCATTTCCTGGAATATCTTAGCTAATTCACTTAGCTTAGAATCCTTATCTCACAGCATGCTTTAGGGGAAAGCTGAAGGCACTATCTCTTCACCAGGCCTTACATTCTTGTCTAGGAAAAAGAGTCTGATATCTGCAGGCCTAAATCATGTAAGAATTCAAGAAAACTAATAAAGCCAAATCTAGTTTGAAGTCAATAGATTCCAATTCTAGGTACAATTCTCAGAAGTCTAAAGTCTCCTCATTTCTCTCTTTTAATCTTTTGTTGGAAATCAGAATGACAAATTTTTCATGTATTAAATACAGTGAGTGATTTCCCCCATGGGTGACTCATCTTGCAGTCCGTTGGGCAGAATGGGCAACCAATTCTCTCCGAAAAGGTCAGCAAGCTTTGACTCAGCCCAAACTCTCATCTTCAAACAGAATCACCAGGCACTTCTACCCCTGTGTGCTCTTTCACAGAACTGTAGCCTCAGCCTTGAAACCAGAGGTCTTTTTGTATTAAAGGTAGATTTTAAGAGCATCAAATTCCCAAGAGCCATTAGTGCACATCGATATTGACTTTTTTTTGTCAAAAATCAGCATTGTGGGGCTGGAGCAATAGCACAGTGGGTAGGGGGTTTGCCTTGCACGCGGCCAACCCAGGTTGGATTCCCAGCATCCTATATGGTCCCCTGAGCACTGCCAGGGGTAATTCCTGAGTGCAGAGCCAGGAGTAAGCCCTGTGCATCGCCAGGTGTGACCCAAAAAGAAAAAAAAATCAGCATTGCTAAGTGTTTTATTACATAATAGCAGTGAGTAAGATTGTGTTTGGGATGGGAAAGCTGGTACAGGAGGGAAGGCACTCGCCTTGCACTCTGCTGACCCAGCTCAATAACCAGCATCCCCATCGGTCCCCCAAACACTCCAGGAGTGACCTCTGAGCACAGAGTCAAAAGTCCTGAGAACAGCTGGATGTGACTCAAAAAAATCCTAAAAATTATGTTCTTAAGTGTTCATTTTACTGTAAGTCACAGTCATAATTATGTAAATACCTCAGCTCAAATTCTGGACACAACTTTCACAAGCCATAATTGTGGCACCTTTTCCCTGTAGATTTCCGTTTCTTCTTCCCCTGAATGAGAAATAATAAATAAGTACCTAGTCTTCACAGATGTCATGAGGAATAAGTAAAACAGTGTGTATTAAATATTCATGTTAAGTAATTAAAGGGGGAATTTAGTAATACTTGATTCACTTAATCAACACTTAACACCTGTTTATTGCTGAACCCTGTAATGAATAAAATACAATCTTTTATCTTCCAGAAGCTTCTGATTTATTGGGGAGGCAGGCATAGTTTTATCAAATGTGTATATAATGTTATAATATTCAATCTATTTAATTTAATATTGAGTTATAGTTTTAATGGAAACTATTTTTTCCTTGAATGCAGCAACAGTTAAATCCATCATTTCTATGTTTTATAGACTATAGCAAGCAGTATTCTGATACTTGGATTGACTTATCTGATATTCAGCAGATGAAATTTCATGACCTTGTAATTCTTAAGAACCAGTCTTTTTCCATTACCAGAGTGTTAACGTGTGGATGGTTGATACTGCAGCAAATGAGAATGAGAGTGCAGTTCATCCCTGGGTCGTGGTAAATGCAAAGAGAAAATTACAACCATGTAGGGCGTTGTAGTGGACCAAGGGAAATGAATTGCTGGTCTGCCTAACTTATCATGTCACTCCACTAAAATTACCATCAGTGTCATAAACTTATCAGTTGGCAAAGTGCTTAGGGGTCTGGGAAGTTTAATATTCTCCTCCCCAAAATATCTTGCAATATGTTTTGTTGATCCCTGTATTAAACAGAAAACTCTCTGCTTCTAGGTCTACACATTTCCACCTAGTTTCACTCTTTTCCAGGAGAATGCTTTATTGCCCACTTTTAAACAGCGCTTTTCCCCAGACTAGCTGATTTCTGTAGCTATTTGCCGCATGCCATTTCTCAAATAAGCCAAGAGCGTGCATGCCCTTCCTGGCTTCTGTCTCACCCCTTGAGAATGATCAGGGTGTCATTTGCTTCAGTGACTCACGAGGGGAAGAGTTACTGATGAAGAGGCTCCAGTTCTTCCAGAAGACTTAGTGAGGTGTTTAATTGAGATAAGAAGAGTTGTAGCTGACAGTTCTAAGTTAATCATAATGTGTTCATTATCTAACACCTGGCTCTCAGGCCCAATTTGTAAACTGTTTATCCCTGGTCCCCTGAAAGAATATCAGCAACTTCGTAGAAGAATGATAAACGGGTATCTCTGCACTTGGAAAGCTGATCACACCTACATCTGTTTTTTTTTTTTTTTTAACACATCTTAAACTTGCCTTCTTTGCAAAAGTACTGCTTGGTTTTTTGTTTTTGTTTTTCTTTTAAGCATTATTTGCCTTCGACTTGCATTTTAATAGAGTTATTCTTTGAGAATAACTGTGACCTCCTTAGTCTTAGTTCTTCAAATATCAGAGATGCCTTTTAATTTTTTTAAAAGCATGATCTTATTTCTTCTCTTGAGAAGGCATAATATTTTCTTTCTCGTAAAGAATAGAATAGGATGAATTCTGCAAGGAACTTCAAGTTGATTGTGTCATTTTAATCATAAATGATTTTTTCTGTCTTTATGTGATTCTCGAGAAATATGTCAGTGAATAGGAGCAGATAGTTTGCATGCCACAGCTCCAGGTTTATTATTCAGCACTATGTTAATTCCCTGAGCACCAAGGAGTCATATCCAAAACCACCAAATATAGCCACCCCAAGCGCATCCTTGTGTTTGGAAAAGTCTTAAGAATTAGCTTTTCCATTAAAAAATGAACTTCCAAGAAAACTGATTCTCTAGAATTATAAATCTAACCATTTACTGTTGAGGGTAAAATAATACAAAAAGAACAGGTCAGAGGTGGCATGTAAGCAAGGATCAGCACTGCTGTTTTATTTTGCTCAGATTAGTTCATAGTCCACAAGAAAATTAAGGGAAATTCTGAGCAACTAAGAGCCACGTGATGACAGACTTGTCATGGCTCCATGGGTTGTTGTTGTCCTAATCTTCACTTCCCAGCAGGAGATCCTTCAATGATTACACAGAACTTTGTATCAGATCCAAATACTCTATGGGTTATCATAATTCACTAGTGTAGACAAAGGGAAGATCACCTGAAACAATTAAGTAGATCCAGAAATTAAGTGGTAAAAAGAAACAATTCAGATTCTAACTAGAAACTCAATTAGCTGTAAGAAATAAGCCCAACAATAGGTAGGACATCACCGGGACAGAGGAAAGGTGATAGTGTGCAGATCTGTGACTCACCGGTGGTGTATGGCTATTGAGTTAGATCCTCCAATCCAATATAATGACTTCTTCAAAATTAAAACCTAGAAATTCAACTTTTCCAAGTTAAATCAGTATTTAGAGAAAGAACTGAAATACAACCCAGTTGCCCTTTACTTTGACTAAAATACATCTGGTTCTGAATAGTTTGCGTTGTAACTAAAAATTATTGATTTATTGACTACTTGCTGCATTTAAGGCATTACAAACAAACTTTATTCAGAATTTCCCAGTGTGTTAAATGAGACAGACTATCCATATTATGTAATTAAAGTAATGCTCAGCAGCTCTGCTAAGGTGCAGCAAGTAGCATAAATTCAAACAAATGACAAGATGTAACTGATAAGAACATCACTTGTATGTGTTCCTGTAAATTCTACTAACTTTACAGGGCAGATAGTAGAGATTAACTGTGACCAAAGATCCACATTTGCATTGCTTACTGTGGTCTTATTTCAGGGCTTGTTGTGGCTCAGATAATTGCAGTAGATTCTAACTAATGCATCCTCATGTCTTTGTCAGTCTACTTACTGCTTTGTCAGTCTAGTTTTCTCTATACTTGTGAGAGAAACATCATCTCTGCATACTTTACTGATCATAAAATTTCTGCTATTATCTCCAAGTCTGTCTAGTTAATAAGTGTCAGAATAAGAATCAGACGCTGGGTTTCTTAACATTTAGCATTACTAAATCTGGATCTGGGATTCTTTTTAATTTCTTATTAATATGAATATCATAAGGGTAGTATAGTCATGAGTAATAATCACTCTTTATGACTTGTTAATTTTTTTTGGGGGGTGGTGGTGGAAGGGGCATACCTGGATGTGCTCAGAATTTACTCCTGGCTTTACACACAGGATCACTCCTGACAGGCTCAGGGGACCATCTGGGATGCCAGGGATTGAACCCGGTCAGCCATGTACAAGGCAAGTGCCTTATGCACTACATTACCTCTCTGGCCCTGATACCTTAAATTCAAAGGACAGTCTCTGAAATTTAATGTAGTACAAAGAAAAAAACCTGTAGGCCTAGTCTTATTATTTAGAAGATTAGCCCAGTGCAATAGGCAGAGAAGATTATGGTTAACTGAAAATCCAGATAACTACCATACAGGGAGCAGAGGTGACACAGTGATCTCCATTCGCTAACGTCATTCTAGAAACCATCACAAACTGGCCTTAAACAATATCAGCGTAAACTAAATTACTTTCATTTCACACAGGCAAGAATACTTCAAAGTAGATAGTTGAGAGTGGTGGCTGAAGACTAGCAGTGAGACAGGAAAAGATCGTTACTCAGAGCTTTGGTGCAGCAGGCAGGCATTTGCCTTGCCTGCCCCAGACCTAGGCTGTTAGATTCTTGGCATTCCATATAGTCCCCCAAGCCCTTCCAGCAGTGATCCTTGAGTTCAGAGCCAGGAGTAAACCCTGGAACACCACTGGGTGTGGCCCCAGAGCAATAGCAACAACAACAACAACAACAGAAAGGAACGAAAGCAATAGTGCAGCGTGCAGGGCACTTGCTTTGCACACGTTCGACCAGTGCTCATCTTCCGACATCCCATTTGGTCCCTGGAGCACACCAACACCCTCCCCTCCCTCAGAAATTATGGTTTTAAATTTTACATAACAAAATGTTGATCAGGTTCTAAATAAAAACAATTATTCCTGCCGGAGAGATAGCGCAGTGGCTAAGGTGCTTGCATTGCGTACAGCCACCAGGTTTCAGTGCCTGACAGTATATCTGTCCCCAGGAGGAGGGATTCCGGGGAGGAGAGCATCACTGGATATGTCCCCAAAACAAAGCAGCAACCAAAAAATAATAATAATAACAAATAATTACTCCAAATTCTCACTTCAGAAATTCTTACTATAGCTATGTTGTACAGATACAGGTAGTGACTATCTTAATTCTTGAGAGTTACACATTATTAGATTCTCTTCAAAACGACTGTGAGTTAAGACTACAATTGGAATGAGCCACTAATTTTCCCTTTTTTTTTCCTCAGGGAAGAGTGAAACACAGAGGGAACCAGTTCTAAAAGATTCAGACAAATGAAAAGTCATGGCATATTCAAAACACATAAAGAAAAAAATAATTCTCATTTATCTTTGGAGTGTGCAATATATAGTTGTTTTAAAGCTGAATTGCCTTCTGTAGTATTATTTGCTTAAATCAACATTTCTTAAACACTCCTCTGCAATTCAGTATCTAAGGCAGCTATCTTCATTTGCTTAACGCAGTATTTCTGAGACTGAGATCTATTTTGTAAAAACTGCTACTTGCTTCAAGCATGAAGAAACTTTCACTTTTTATTTATTTTTTATTTTTCCCCTTTTATTTATTTATTTATTTTTAATTTTTTTATTGAGTCACGATGTGGAAAGTTACAAAGTTTTCAGGTTTAAATCTCAGTTATACAATGCTCGAATACCCATCCCTTCACCAATGCTCATATTCTACCACCAAGAATCCCAGTATAGCTCCACCCCGCCCCCTCACACCCCTAACACCCCCACGCCCCTAGCCCCCCCACCCTAAGCCCCCTCCGCCTGTGTAACTAATAAATTTCACTTTACTTTCACTTTGATTGCATACAATATTTCAACAAAACTCACTATTATTGTTTGGAGAGTCTCTCCCCTAAAGTCAGACCTGCTGAAGAGGAAGCATTAGATAATTTGTTTTCCATTGCTGAGGATGAAGAGGTATGAGGTCGAGTGACCACACTTAGCGGCCTCTCAGTTTTGGGTTTCTGTAATTTAGTATTTTAGTAACTAAGACCAGAGAGATATCTGCCAGAAGTTGCATCGTTGCCAACTTGTACTTCTCAGTTACATTATATTCCACATATGAGTGCAATCTTTCTATGTCTGTCTCTTTCTTTCTGACTCATTTCACTCAACATGATACGTTCCATGTTGATCCATTTATATGCAAATTTCATGACTTCATGTTTTCTGACAGCTACATAGTATTCCATTGTGTAGATGTACCAGAGTTTCTTTAACCAGTCATCTGTTTTGGGGCACTCTGTTTTTTTCCAGATTCTGGCTATTGTAAACAGTGCTGCAATGAACATAGAAATACATATGCCATCTCTACTATACCGTTTTGCCTCTCCGGGATATATTCCCAGGAGTGGTATTGCTGGGTCAAATGGGAGCTCAATTTCTAATTTTTTGAGAATCATCCATATTGTTTTCCAAAAGGGCTGAACCAGTCGGCATTCCCACCAGCAGTGAAGAAGAGTCCCTTTCTCCCAGCATCCACGCCAACACCGGTTGCTTTTGTTTTTTGGGATGTGGGCCAGTCTCTGTGGTGTGAGATGATATCTCATGGTTGTTTTGATCTGCATTTCCCTGATGATTAGTGATGTGGAACATTTTCTCATGTGCCTCTGAGCCATTCGGATTTCTTCTTTAGGAAAGCTTCTGTTCAATTCATCAGCCCATTTTTTGATCGGGTTGGCAGTTTTCTTCTTGTGGAGTTCAACCAGTGCATTGTATATCCTTGTTATCAACCCTTTATCGGATGGGTACTGCATAAATATCCTTTCCCATTCTGTAGACTGTCTTTGTACTTTGGTCACTGTTTCTCTTGAGGTGCAGAAGCTTCTTAGAGAAACTTTCACTTTATAAAAAAGTTTAAAGACTGCATGCATGTCCAGCTCCCTAGCAGTTTTATAATATTGTGGCGTTGCATATTTAAGTATGTGCGAAGTATGACAAAGAAAATATGCATAATCTTTCAGCAAAATGTTGTTCCAGAATAAGAGCTGATGGTCTGTGAGAAAAAATATACACAATTAAGTGTGAGAAATTCTAAAAAAACTAAAAAAAATGTTTATGGCTTCATTGGAATCTTTAACATTTCCAAATCTTATTTTACACAGGCAATTTTCACAAAACACTTTCTAATATAAAAAGGACATATTATTGCATAGAAATTTTCATTACAATGTTAATGACAAGGATTACTAATAATATTTCAATAATTCAGGAGAAAGGAATTTTGATCATGTTAAAATAGAAAGAGCATTACGTACCTCTTTCTATAAAAGTACTGCAGGAGCCAGAGGTAATATTGGGCGAGAGCACTGGCTTTGCACACTGTAGACCCAATCCTCAGATAATACCCTTCACACCTCCAGGAGTAATTCCTACCTGCAGAGTCAGGAGAAAGCCCAAGCACTTTATGGGATATGGCCATAAACACCTCCAAAATAAAAATTTAAATAAATAAAAATACAGCACATCAAGTATTCACTTTAGCTTCACAAACTTTATCTTTCTTTTTTACCTACTTTCCTGTATTCATTTTGTTTTCACATATGCTTAAGTGTACTCATAAAGCATGGTCAATTGTGTATGACTGAGTTCAGACCTGGCAATATTCACTGATGAATCAAAAAGCCACGCATTTCTGAGTCTGCTAGTGAAGGAAGAAAACGCTTTATTGTATTCCACGGAACAAAGACAATAAAAGTCTTTGTGTAAATATTCACAAAATATTTAGTGAATAATCTAGATTCTCCCTCCTTCCCTTTGTTTCAAAAAATCCAGGTAGATGGTGGGCTAGAAAATTTTATCTTCTGGTTTTTGTTTTTTATTTCTAAAGAGATTAAACTGTGGGAACCTTGAGAAAATCCAGGGAGTGGCTCTCAGAATAAACAATATTGAGATCATCAGGTTATATACTATCCTGGATGATCATGTGTTTCATGATACAGAAAAAAACATATATTGTGTAAAAACAAAAAGACATTTAAAACATCGCAGTCATTATCTAGAAGTCACAGCTGGAGGCTACATGTGATATTTGGCTCAAAGGCATATTTAAGACTTCTGAATTTTAATATCCAAAGTTCTTAGTTTCATACACAGACCACTGTGGTTTTTGATGTATGATTTGTTTGCAGCAAGTTAGCTATGCAAGTTGAACTTTAGATTCTAGAAATTTTTTAAAGGATCTGACAAACTAATATGTCTATTGAATCCAAACAGTGTATGAAACATATCCAGACTTCTTTTCAAGTCACCCTATCTCCTTTTTTTAAGTCACTTCTCTGATTTGTCATTACCACTTCATCAATTCATTCTCATTGATTATATTTATTTTTGTTTTGTTTTGAGCCACACCCATTAATGATCAGGGTTTATTCCTGGCTCTGCACTCAGGAATGACTCCTGGTGATTCTCAGGGGGACCATATGAGGTACTGAGGACAGAACCCAGTTGTCCATGTGCAGTGCATTTGTCGTACCCTTTGTACGGTCTCTCCAGATTAACACTTATTTTTATATGAGACAATTATAATAAGTGTCTTGAAAAAGAGACTCACATATCTCTACACCTAGGATAAATTCAGTGACTACATCTGGGCACTCCAAATTCCTAAGCCTCTGAAAAGTTCTACAACAAAACACCAAAAGCTCTTGGTACATCATGCTAGTCACAGATACAGACCATGAGCTACTCCCTTTCAGGTAGACCAGAATTCATAAAGAAGAAGAAAAGGGAAGGGAATTAAGGCAAGTTCAGGCAGTTAAAGACTGTTGCTGACAACATAAATGTAAAACAAATATTCTAAATCTGTTTTTCTTAGTTTACCTATCCTCAGACCAATGTGTACAGGTGTCAAGGATTTTGCAACCTGTGTAACAATTTTCTTAGCAATTTTAGTTCATTGAAGTGCTCCAATGCACAGAGCAATTCCTTCACCCATACCCAAGATACATCCTGTACTTACCTATAAGTAAAACTAAGAGCAGAAATATCCCTCTAATAATTTTTTAAGACTTTACAGCCATGTTAAATAAAAACTCATCATTTAATTTGTCTCCCTACCTCTAATAATCATAATTTTATAGACTTCCCCACACACATTGATTAAGCTCCAGCTTATTGTTAGTAATGAGAACATGGAATTGAGATTCATAGTCACTCACACCTTAGTTGGAAGAAGAAAATCAAAACTAAAGACAAATGGAAGCATGTTTGGAAAATTAATCCTTCAAGTTCAACTCCAGATTGACATTTAAGTATTTTAGAAATGGGTTATACATTGTAATCTTCTATAAATTATGTAAAATCAATTAATCAAAAAATTATGAGTGTTTTAAATATAATAACTCTCCTTGTGCAGTTTATAAGAAGTACATGAGAAATATTTAGTGAATAATCAATCATAGATTGATGAATTCATCAAGTACGTGAACTTGCTGTATGACTAATTTGAAATATTCCCTATGAAGTGATTCTTTCTCCCAAACTATTGAGATATGTCACTTCCTGCCTCATTCTACTGTGTCAGATATTTGTTGCCAGTGTGCCAACAGCTACTGTAAGACCCACAATGGGGGTACAATAGACGGGGCACATTGAGGAGAAATGGGATCCTTTTGTGCCTCTTTGAGAGTCCTCCTGAGAACTGACAACTGTAGGAATTGATTGACATCCTTCTACAAGTAGATGTGGTACCAATGAGTCAAGGTGACTCAACTTGCCAAGGGTAGGGTAATAAAAAAGTGATATTGATAATTAAATAATGACAACAAAAAAAGAAAATATCTGTACCTGAGCTCATGTTCTTGATTTTTCTTCTCCACAAAGTTCTGCCTCCAGAGATCACACAAGGAAAACTCATTTTATTTTCTATGATCATCACAAAATCTATACCTTGAAGTAATTCTATGCTGTTTAAATTTAGGGAAAATTACTCAAACTAAATCCACTTGAATCAATCCTGGCAATCAAAGGAATAGCATATGCTGTAGCCAAACTGTCCTCATCACTATCCAGAAAGTTAACTCGTGATTTTAGACACATTGTGGCATCTTATATAGTATTCCAATAGGAAGCATTCTTATCTTAGCCACTAACACAGTGGGAAGTGTGGGGGAAATAAGAATCTAACGAACAAATTCAATAAACCATCAAAATACATAGTCCATGAACATAAATATATTGCATGCCTGTATGCCAACAGTGACTCAGCAGAGAAAAAGTAGTTATGAAAACAATCTCACTGACATCTGCATTAAAAAATTAAATACCTGGGAGCTATCTTAACAAGAGAAGTAAAAAATCTATACATTGAAAATTACAAGGTATCACTAATAGAAGATATAGCACAGAGGATAGGGCGTTTGCCCTGCATGCGGCCAACCCATGTTCGATTCTTCCATCCCTCTTAGAGAGCCCAGCAAGCTACTGAGAGTATCCTTCCCGCATGGCAGAGCCTGGAAAGCTACCTGTGGCATATTTGATATGCCAAAAACAGTAACAACAAGTCTCACAATGGAAACATTACTGGTGCCCCCTTGAACAAATCAATGAACAACGGAACGACAGTGCGACAAGTAAATAATGGAGGGTCCATGTTCATGAATGTGGAGAACAAGATTATTAAGTAACCAACTACTGGAAGCCATATACAGATACAACACAATCCGCACCACATACTCTTGGAATTCTAAAAAATAAAACATTCTCAAATGTACATGGACCCAGAAAAAACAGAATGACCAATGTAACTCAGAGAAGAGTGAAAATGGAGACATTAAGAATCTTGATTTCAAATTACATTACAACGACATAGTGATTAAAACATAATAATAACAACATAATCTAAAATCAGGCACATTAACCAATGGAATAAAATAGAGAACTTATAAGTAAACCCTTAAGTATATGAACAACAAATCTGTGGTAAAAGAATCAAGATGACCTGATGGATTAAAAATAATTAAAAGGAAGAAGGAGGATGAGGAGGAGAGAAGGGAAAAGAGAGGGAGATAAAGAGGAAGAAGGGGAAGAAAAGGAAGAAGAGGAAGAGCAAGAAGAGGAGGAGGAGGAAGAGGAGGAAGAGGAGGAGGAGGGAGAGGAGGAGGAAGATAGGTCTTCTTAGAGTCAGGATGGATGATATTCCCCACCTCCCTGTACTCTCAGAAGCCCTGTCAGCCAAGCCACGTCATGCTGCCACCATGTAAGCTCATCTACTTGCCTTGTTCCAGAACACAAATAAAATTCCGAAGAGATCACCCAGCCACAAAAATTTCTTGGGCACCTTTGTGGACTGAGACCTCCAGGGTGGTCTCTGAGGAAGGAGGGCCAGCTCCCCACCAAAGAAAGTCCAGACAGCTGCTCTCACACCCCAAAGCTGCTGCCTGGTTAAGAAATCCAGTTCCTTATGACTCACTTTATTCAGTATTATGCCCTCTACTTCCACCTATATTGTGATAAACTGCATTATTTTCTCCTTTCTTATAGCTGCATAAATAGTATTCCACCATGTATATATACAACTTAATTGATTAATCTGTAATTTGACCCTTGGTTGTTTTCATGTCTTGACCATTGTACTAAGGGGTGCAATGCACAATCTTGCATTTATCCTTTCAAATTAATGTTTTTGTTTGGGGAGGTAGATGTCAATAAAATGTAAAAATGATTAAATCTTGAATTAAATATTGAAGTGATTATGCTGAGGAAGTGAATGATAATTACTGAGTAGTTTTGTTCATATGTTAAATAAAAAGAAAGCAAACTGAAACCAAAAGTAAATGAATACTGCCTAAACTTTGGTGAGAATTATAGTGTTTACCTAAACAGAAAGGAAGAATGAGTAATGGTGGCATTTTAGTGCTAGTATGGCAATAAAACTTTGAGATGGTAGATAATCTTAGATATTGAGGTCTAGAGCTAGATATTGCATAAAATAATTTAATGTTTTCTGGGTAAATACAAATAATATCACAATGTATTTAGAACTGTATGTGATTTTACAATACAAACATGCCTCCTCAACTGATACCCAAATAACCATCAGTAAGAAGGAGGTACAAAATGTCTTATTACAAAGTCACTGGAAAGTAAACATTGTATTTTTTGGTGGTAATAGATAGCAGTGTTCATGGCTTATTCCTGAATCTAACCTCAGGTATCTCTCCTGATTGGTTTAAGGGACTATTTGTGGTGCCAAGGATTTAACCCGTCAGCCATGTGTGAGGTAAGCACCCTACCACTGTACTGTCACTCTAGTCACTCAAGCTTACAAACATAATGTTTTTACTCAGTAACATTGTTTGCTGCCTTGCAATATTACTGAATAAGAAGCATCCTTGGGGAAGACTAAAGAAAGAAGGAGGAAGAGTCTCCTTTATGTTTCATAAAGAATTTATTACACAGAATAGCTTCTCTGGGCACTAGATGATAAAGTTATTTCCATAATCTTTGGAGCAGCAGCTGTTGAGAACTCTAGGCTCGCTCCTACCTTAGCTCTATCTCAGTGTTTCTATGTTACTTTGCTCTATCCCTCATCCTACCTGGCTTCATTCCTCAGCCATACCTGGCTCTATTCCTAACTCCTACTGGCTCTATCTCTTATCCCTACCTGGTTCTACCCCTCAACCACACCTGGTTCTGTTCCTCAGCCCTACTTGGCCCTATCCCTTGGCACTACTTGGTTCTCAACAAAGTTTTGAGCTGAGACTTTCAAAACTCTCTTTACACCATAGTTGCAGATCCTACAATCTTAAAACTTGTTGGTTTACTTAGCAATTTATAGTTAACTAAGTGTTTGAATGACCTGCTGAATTCCCAAATTTCCTGATAAATTTAGGTACATATGGTCTTAACTTGAGGGGAAAAAAGGAGAATTCCTGGGAATATCAGCCCCCCAGAGTGAATGTCAGTCACACAAAGAAAAGGCAAGAGGGAGGTGAGATATCAAAGATAATGCAATATGGCTGTTTTAGCTGATTCTTGTTGCAAATGAAGAGGCACACAGCAACTAGGGCATGAGTGACACAGCAAGGTTCAAGTTACCAACCAAATACATCCCACACTTCTGCAGGCTCATCCTCTGTCTCTGTGAAGCCAGTTGAACTTTAATTCATCTTATTGGTCTAATGGTCCACAGCCAGCTCCAAGTCACCTTCAGACTCCCAACAAGAGCACTGAAGTCCACCCATTGGGAGATTTGGTAAAAAGAAAGTGCAGTTGAAAGAGAGAGAAAAGATCCAAAAGTGAGATTATTCCAGACATCCAGATGGCGCCAGAATCGGAGAAGAGAACATGTTTAACTTTAGTTTTTCTCACTAGCAAAATGCGCTACTCACATCAAAATCCCATTCCTAGGACAGGCTGTAGTATAGTCTAGTCAGGCACTTTGCTGAGAGGGAATGAAAAAGAAAGAATGGAGACTGGATTAGAAAGTTCCAATGAACTCTAAAGTTTAAACTCCATTATAAACACAGAAACAAAAGTCAAAGAACTCTGTTTTCTCTTGATCATTTATATAGTCTTAAGAGCAAATACTTCACACTTAACTTTATCACTGAACAAAAATAGTGTGTTTTCCTCAAACTTTAGTGGACAGAGTAGACCTTGTTTAAAACCACCTGATGTTAAAATACACTGACTCAGCCATCTAGCTGATGAGTGAAGCAGTGCATAAATAACTCAACTGTTTCTTGATCTGCTGAAAGCAGATGAGTCGAAGCCGTTTCTAAAAACACATTTTCTTAATTTATGAGCTAAACAAATTTACTAGTTGCAATTTATTTAATAATTTTAACTATAAAGCTATGCAAAATAATTTCATATAAAGGATGCATTTCTTAGATACATTGTTTTGGCATATCAAGGCAACCAACTTGCATTTTTTAGTACCAAGTCTATACCTCAATCTTTATAATTTCTGCTTTAGAACTCTTGTAACCATAACTTTATTAAAACTTGGGGTTGGAGCGATAGCACAACGGGTAGGGTGTTTGCCTTGCACAGGGCCAACCTGGGTTCGATTCCCAGCATGCCATATGGTCCCCTGAGCACCGCCAGGGTAATTCCTGAGTGCAGAGGTAGGAGTGACCCCTGTGCATCATCGGGTGTGACACAAAAAACAAAAAAAACAAAAAAAAAACTTGTTGTTTTACTTAGCAATTTATAGTTAACTAAAAGTTTAAAATTTATCATCAGGCTTTGTGATTTAATTTTTTAGAAAAAAATCAACAAGTCAAGTCATTTATTTAAAAAAGCATTATTTTTTGAAGTATTTTAAAACTTTCAATGGGTGTTTAGGCTATTAATTTGTTGTTATTTATAGCATGAGAAATAAATACAAAGTACAAAAAGGAAATGCCATTTCTCTTATTACTGGCCTAATTTCTGAAGAGCTATATGTCTTTGCTGTGATTTTTTTAAACTTTCCTTTGCTCTGTGATCCTATTATAAAGACAGTTCATTTGGTATGAGCAAAACACTTTCACTAAATTGCCTGACCATATTTATTAGCAGAAAGAAAAAGAGATCTATTTCTGTCACATTTGAGTTTTGTTTCTCTAGGGACTGTTAGGTTATCTTTTAAAAGGACTACTAGATAGATGCAGAGATGGTGGATAAACAATAGCTGTGCATACTCTGCTCCTCTCCTAAGGCACTCATTGTCCCAGAAACATTGTCATCATGAAGCAAAATCACAGGTTAACCATGCGAAAACCCTTATAGGATGCATTTAATTAAAATATTAGCAAATATTAGAGCCAGACAATCTTTCAGATTCTAGTAGCATGCTATCACCCAGACCTTACATACAAAAATTATGGCATTTAAATGTGTTCCATTTGATTTTTTTTTCTTTTTGGGTCACACACGGCGATGCTCAGAGTTTACTCCTGGCTCTGCACTAAGGAATTACCCCTGGAGGTGCTCAGGGGACCATATGGGATGCTGGGAATCGAACCTGAGTCGGCTGCGGGCTGCGTGCAAGGCAAATGCCCTACTAGCTGTGTTATTGCTCCAGCCCCCAAAGGTGTTCCATTTGAGAGAGATGATAAATATAGACAGGGGCAGGCAGAGAGATTAGCAGTTTTTAGCACTGTCGTCCCATTGTTCATCAATTTGCTAGAGTGGGCACCAGTAATGCCTCTATTGTGAGACTTGTTGTTACTGTTTTCGGCATATCGAATATGCCACGTGTAGCTTGGCAGGCTTTGCTGTGCAGGCGGGATACTCTCGGTAACTTGCTGGGCTCTCCAAGAGGGAGGGAGGAATTGAACCTGGATCAGCCGCTTGCAAGGCAAATGCCTTACCCACTGTGCTATCGCTCCAGTCCAGGCAGAGAAATAGAGAGATAAAGCACATCTTCAAAATGGTACCCTCACCATGACCCATGGCCTATACATTAAGTGTTTGGTGGGGTTAAAGTGAATAACTGAGAGGTGTGGAGTAAATACTTGCCCAAGCAAAGTCCATAGTTCAGTTCCAAGCACCAAGGGTTTCCCACACGCTGGCAGGTGCCATTCCACGTGCCTCAGTTCTGCTGGGCCACTCAGTACAACTGGGGAAGACCCGAAAGGGAAAATCTGAGTAGTAGGAAAGTACTTATCACTTTATGTCAAAAGTTTACCAAGCGTTGGTATTAGGAGAGAAAAGTTTTTCTCATATATTTCTGCTCTGTTCTATCTGACTCCAAATTGCCTTCAGCTTTGTGTTTGATTTTATTGTGGTTGTTTTGAGTCAATAGTTCCTCTCCCGTTTTTACTCACTGTGTCTTTCATGGGGAGCCAAAGGTCTCACCAGAACACTTTCTCCCAAACGGGAACCCTGAGTCTCAAAGGGCAGCAAAGCTCTCTACATACGTAATTTTAGTTTAGTCAAAAGCAAAGGCAGAAAAAGATCTCCAGCCTGTCCGCAAGAAAGGCACATTTGGGGGCTGGAGCGATAGCACAGCAGGTAGGGCATTTGCCTTGCATGGGGCCAACCCAGGCTCAATTTCCAGCATCCCATATGGTCCCCAGAGCACCGCCAGGAGTAATTCCTGAGTGCAGAGCCAGGAGTAACCCCTGAGCATTGCCAGGTGTGACCCAAAAAGCAAAAAACAAAAAAACAAAAAAGAAAGGCACATTTGTATAGAAGCACACCCAGTCTATCAACTGGCATTGACTCCATAAACTTTGCAGGGTTTTGTTGATAAGATGTTGTTTTTGAGGATAGCACACGCTTTTATCACTATGTGCCACCAATCATGCTTCATCAAAGAAGCACTTTCATCGAAGGTTGGAAAATTTAGTCACAGCATTAGCTATTAACAAAACTGTGGTAACTTGAGGTCTTAACTCTGTCCTCTTCCTCCCACTTACCTATAAGTAGCACTTATTAAATGCCTAATATATACCAGTGGCAGTACTAAACACTCCACAAACAACACTTTCTTTTATTCCCCATAACAACACTGAGTTCAGTTTTATTGTATAGGAAAGAACAGTGAGACTCAAGGTCATACAACAATGAAGGTATAGAATTGTGTCTTTACCTTCATTCTGTGCTGGAGAGATAGCACAGCAGGTAGGGTGTTTTCCTTGCACGTGGCTGACCCGGGTTCGATTCCTCTGTCCCTCTCAGAGAGCCCAGCAAAGCTACCGAGAGTATCCCGTCCACATGGCAGAGCCTGGCAAGCTACCCGTGGCATGTTCGATATGCCAAAAACAGTAATAACAAGTCTCACGATGGAAACGTTACTGGTGCCCGCTCAAGCAAATTGATGAACACCAGGATGACAGTGATACAGTGCAGTGCTACCTTCATTCTGCTTTAAATACTTCCCTGAATCTCCTATACAAAGGAGTGCTTTGTATGATGTCTTTTGTTGAACTTTGGATGGACTATATTTGAGATAAAAATATCTGTAAAATGACAAATTTGATGGCAGTTCATAACTAATTATTCAGATTGCCTTGGAGCTGATGACTAATCCTCAGGGCCCGGCAGTCTGGGTCATTTCTACAATGCAGGGAAGAAAACTTTTCCATTTCCTTTCCATAGTGATGGTGTTGGTGGTAGTGGTGGTGGAAATGAGTGGGGGGTCCTGTGTTTCAGTTACAGTGCTCACACACCTGGCCCCACTGTAGTGCTCACACACTCCGGCCACCTTGCAGCGCCAGAGGCTTGAACATCAGAGCTAGTAGGACTGTGCTCAGCAAATACAGACAGCACTTGGAATGGGAATCTCAGCTCTTTGCAGGCACTAAGTGGCTGAGCCAAGCCTGGGGATTCAAATGGGAATCTTTTTGTAATGTTGGTGATGTTGCTGGTGGTGGTGGCTTCTGGAGGGGAGGGTGAGTGTTGGGCCACACCTGACAATGCTCAGGTTTTATTCCTGGCTCTGAACTCAGCATCGTCCCTGGCAGGGCTCTGGGGTGACGTGTAGTATTGGGGATCAAACCTGGGCTGGCCTTGTGCTATAATATCTCTGCAGCCTCAAAGTTAATGACGTTTACCTCATGTTCTGAAATACAGAGTTCTGCATGTTCCTGAACATTTGTGTGACATGAGAGGTTAGAGTGAGGCATCCATATGAATCTATGATTTTGAAAGTTTGCAAAATCAATCATTTTAACTGTACTTTACTAAAACTATCATCCCTTTCCACTTCAATTTCTTCTACAGCACCCCATCCTCTACAGAATATAGGATAATCCTGAAACAGTCTTGCACATTTTGTGATCCAGCTAAGGGTATATAATAGGCAAATTTATTTATTTATTTATTTGTTTGTTTATTTAAGGTTTTCAGAATCTTATTTTATTTATTTATTTATTTTTAGTGTGCTGTTAGATATTTTTTATATACTTTAAAAAATTTATTATTATTTTTAGAGCATTACAAAGCCATTTATGATTGAATTTCAGTCATATAGTATTCCAACAACCATCTCTTCACCAGTGTACACTTCCCAGCACTGGTATCCCCAGTTTTCCTCCCAGAAATATTTGTTTAATAAATTTTTAGCATTCTTAGCAGGACTCATAGTAACTTATATATATATATATGTGTGTGTGTGTGTGTGTGTGTGTATGTCTTCCCCAGTCTACAATATAACTAACACATCTAACAGCATGACTAAAATGAAAAAAGTATATATATATGTATATATGTGATATATATATTTATATACTTGGTATCTATAAATATATATATATATATGTATCAAGAGTTGGCAAAGATATAAGCCAATGGCAACTCCTATGCACTGCTGTTGAGAATGCCATCACTGTGAGAAACTGGGTTGATGTTGACTAAAGCCAAACACACATGTCTGCAATTTTGGGCAGCAGACATGTCTCTCCCACAGTCCCATTGCTTCTCTACACTTGAGGGGCCAGAACAAGATTGTCTGTGTAACAGGACATCAGAGCTAGAGGTTGCATAATTCCCTGAGTACGACAGTAGGAGAGCATTTCGACATGCCTATCTTCAACCCCATGCTGCTTCTCTCAGGAACTTCTGCAATGCATTTTTTCTGGTATTGCAGTAGAATTTTCTACTACCTTCTTTGCTTGGTTTTGTATTTGATGAAGTTTATCAGAATCTCAACATTTGGCATAGCTGACTGCCAATGCTTTTTCTTTCTATGATCAACTAAGCCCTTCCCCTTCCAACAATCCTGGACCACATTTATCAGGTGGTTATCCTCCAAATTGTACATTTTCCTTTGCATCATGTTTTAGTACTGCTTAGCAATACTTTTTTCCCCGTCTTGATGAGTGTAGGATAACATTGGTTTGTCATTTCTCCCTGGCCACAGGGAGCTTAGGTTTATTGGGTTATACCCATCACAGTGCTCCCAAGGCACTCCCATTCTTCTGTTTATGTGTAACCTCTTCTCTGAGCTCTGCTTCCCCAACTGGCCAATCACCTTCATCCCCATATCATATTGTTAATTTGTATTTGTAAGTGAAATACTGCTTATCTCTTTCCCTTATGTCCTTTTGCATAGTTTACCTCAGAGCAGTGTCCTTTTTATGTAGACACAGGAAGACAGTTAATGCTATGCTTTTGTAACTTGGGAGTTAATTGACTCTGAATAATATTCACTCCTGGGCATGTATTTTCTCAACTTAAGCCTCAGTTGCCCTTAATTTCTAGCACCCCAAAAGCAGGGTCCCAACAAGGGACTGGAGGGACCCAGGGCAAGCTGTGAGCTACCCTGGCATCAAAATGGGCCAGGCCAAGTGCCATAATAGTTAATTACAAGTTAAGAGCACGGCCATGGACAAATTCTGTCATGATCCAAAGAGTATGAACTGGGAAAGTACCCTGCTTAGGGTTAGGAAAGACTAGTCGGGCCTGAGCACTATAGTCTGAGATCTATAGCATCTTCAGGAGAGCCATCCTATAAGCTTAACGTATCTCTTACCGTGTCCATACAAAATGGTTATCTTTTTTTGCTTTTTTTTTGGGGGGGGTAGCACCCAGTGATGGACAGGGGTTACTACTTGCTCTGCACTCAGGAATTACCTCTGGCAATGCTCAGGGAACCATATGAGATTCTGGGAATTGAACCCGGGTCGGCCTCATGCAAAGCAAATGCCCTACCCGTTGTGCTATCACTCTAGTCCCCAAAATGGCTAATATTAAGAAGTGGAATTAAGATGAATGTTTAAATGGCTGTTGGACTAAGGAAAGGAGAAACACACCCTAGGTGGTATTTTGCCCTTGAGCGGATCTCCTGGCTGCAGGCGATCAGGAAGGGCTTTCATGTGTCGATTGTGCATGGGACATAGGTGTGGTGGCTACCCCCAGTGCTTGGAGGTTGGTTGTGAGACCACAGTTGCCAGAAGAGCACAGAGAGACGAACAGGAGGGACAGGAGGAGACAAGAATGAGGGGCAGCGTGAGACTCAGCAGGGAGCTTAGTGAGACTGGGACAAGCACTGGGGAAGAACGGAATAATCGGCAAGTGATCATCAACCATTCTGGCGGCTGTTTCCTCCTTCATGCTGGTGACTGCAGGCCAGGCTGGGGAAGCCACGTGGGTACCGAATGTACTTGGCAGGTGAGAAAGACCACACAACTGCCGCCTCTCACTTCTTTATTTTTTGATTACATAGATGAGATTGTGTTGCCAGTAAAATATTAAAAGAATTAGTAAGCATATCTCTGACCAAAAAAAAAAAATAACAAGTATATGTGACTTTCCTTGAGATCTTAAAAAAAAAAAAACTCCTCTCACTAGCTGAGAAAAAAAAAATCCTTGATCTTCAATGATGGTAGAATCATAATACAAAATGAGCCAGGGTCTTTGAGTCATTACAAGGAGGAAGATTCTTAGTTACTCATCCACCTGCATTGAATCATAAGGAGGAGAAATCAGTATTTATAGTGTTAGGTACTAAAATTTAAGGTTTTATATTCCAGAGCTACTAATGTTACATAAAATAAATATTGAAGCCCATTATGGTGGGAGTGGAAAGGAAGATGACAGACAGAAAAGTACATTTAAGTGGCCGTTTCAAATCCCACCCACCCAAAAGGTATCTAGTGAAAATGGGTATGAGATAGCTGGGTTGGAAGACAGTAGATGGAAGGAAGCACCTCGCCAAACAACTCATTTTGCCTCCTCATCTACACCCAGACCGATGGCTCTGGCCAGAGATAAAGGGGGCAGTGAGACTCTGTGAGACAGTTCTAGAAAGGTCCACACCAGATGGCAGAGCAGCAAGGCCCAGCAAGGGGATGCAGATGACAGGGTTCTGGCTGCAGGTTTCAGATTAGGAGCAAATGCACCAACTAGAGAAGGGCGCAGGGACAAGAGTGCCCATTGTGCACTGGAGGCAGACAGAAAGCACAGGTACAAAGCCAACATGTCATAATCTGACCCCAGCATCTGGAGCAGGACAAGTCATATTCCACATGGGGAAGGGAGAAGCCCGGACAGTGGGAAGGCAGTCGCATCTACTTAAACTGCACAGTAAACTCTTAACTTCTTAAGCATCTGGGTTCTGTATGCAAATCTTTCACAGAGTTCTCGAGATCCTGGGAGCTCAGAAAGAAATTCAGAGCTCTATGCTAACCGCCCATATTTTTTGATCTAGTCAATTCCAGACGTGGCATTTCTGCAGTCCACCAGTTTCAGGCGCCAGACACAATTATCTCAGCAATCTTTATCCAGAGCTAGAAATGTTCTGTTCTTTTTTTTTTTCTGAAGCTTGTTCTTTATTTGACCTTATTTCAAGCTCTACTTCCCACTGTGAGATTATTTTCAAAATAAAAACAACAGGCATTCCATAGACCAGCAGTCAACTCTTTTCTGACTTGAACTTTTGATATCACCAATTTCTTCATTCCTCAAAGGATGCCACATTTCTAATACAGGAAAATGATCTTTTCTAACATTAAAACCACGAAGAAGCAACAAAGTTTCCACCCAAAGCCAAAGTAAGTCTTTCCTTACTCAAGTAATTTAAATATCTGGCAATAACCCAGATATTTAGGTAGTCCTATATAATTATAGGAAGTTGGACTGGAAAGATAATATAGTAAGGCACTTTCCTCACATGTGGCCAACTCAGATTTGATCCCCAGAACCCCATATAGTTCCCCAAGACCTTTCCTGGAGTGATCCCTGAGCACAGAGCCAGGAGTAAGCCCTGGCACTGCCAGGTGTGACCCCCAAACAAAAGCAAAACATATCCAATCCCCGGTGATAATAAGAAGATATAATTAACTAGCCCCCATGCATTCCTTTCTACTAAATGGTCTAATGCAGATATATTAAACAGAAGTGGACTGCCAGAGGTTCATCATCACGAAAGGTACTGTTCTCTGGGTAAGCTAGAGAGCAAAGTGTGAGATTGGCTTCAGTCTGTGACATGGACGTGTTCTAGCAGCTTTGCTTTAGAAATCTGGTTTCACCATTTGGTATTAAAGTTGGGATGAAGGTGGTTGCCACAGGAATTTTATCAGCAGCCATCTACACCTGCAAGGGAGATGGGATTCAAATAAAATCTCTCAAGCTCTGATGACCCTCCATTGTTAGTGCCACATAGCTGCCCTTCTCAGATTGTCAGCCCTCCAAGAGACACATGGCTAGCATTAGGCAGAAGTGACACCATAGCACTTATTACAGGAAGCAAGAGGCATTCATCACTGGAATATTTTAGCAATGCATCACAACAGACTGATGGAATAACTCACACTCTAAGGCCAAGAACAAAAATTACATGGTTTATTTTAAGATAGCAGACGAGCAAAAAAACCAGATTGAAAAACATATGATTTTTTTCTCTCCAGCTCAAAGCTGTACAAACAGCAAAGGAATTTTCAAAGTTCTGCGTGTCTTCTCAAATGTGGTTTCAGTTTTAATGTGTGTTGACATCTTTCTCTGTGCAGAATTAACTGGAAGAACAACATTTTGTGCTTTTTTTTATCCTTTTGCTAGAGGAAGAGAAGAATAGAGAAAGAACCCTGCAATCTGTATTTATGGCAAGCCACCATACACTGTGAACAGGCACTAAATTAAGGGTTTCTGCAGATTCCAAATGAGCGGAATGAATGCATACTTATCCTTGAACCATTATGCCAGTATATCACAGACTAAACATAGTAACCTTGGTGTCTCTTTATAATTTACTCTAGATCAGAGGCAAATGAAATAAACAAATGAGGAGTCTAGAACAGAATTTTCCAAAACAAATTTATACTTAAAAACAGATCAAGTACAGAACTTCACAAAAAGAAACACAAGAAGAATTGGAGCTTGAAACTGTAATTTGAAAAATCGTAAAATTAAGATGGTTTAACATGAAACACATTTAGGGAGATAGAGAGAGAAACGGCATGCCAAGAACTGTACTGATTAGGAAGTAGGGAATTTAATTTCTCCAGGAGAGTAAATCTCCAACATGAATTAATTTGCTCCATGCTGAGTCCTGCTGGTTTTTCTTCTTTCCTCAATCACTGTTTATTTCACAAAATCAGCATTCAGCTATCTTCTCTGATTTTCCAATTTCAGGAATATTTTCCTATCACAATGCAGTTAGTACAGCTAAACTGGGCTCTGCATGCATTGTGTAAACACACTATAGTGGCCAGACTAAGTGTTGAGATTATTTATTTCATCTTGGAGGCAACATTGTTTGGATGCACTTAGTCCCTCAAGTGAAATCTCTCTGTGACATTCCTAAATCTACTCCCTACAGGGCTCCCCATTCTTTGACATTTACCAGATGTGCTCCCTCTGATATAAAATCTGGAAAATGTATCCAAACCATGGCATAGATATTAATATTTTTTAAAAATGTAGTACAGTATAGCTGATGGGAGTTAGTAAGTAATATACAAAAATAGCATTTTAAACTTAAAGTGGTAATAATTCCTTTATTATTATCATCTTTGTGGCTGTTTAAGCTCTTCTAGATTCTAATTTTATACATATGGGGAAATCTGATAGTAAGGTTTAGTCAAATTCAAAGATATAGCTTTTTATTTCAATGACATTGGTAGCTTAATGATTTCCTTTGACTTCAGAATAATTAAATAAAGATTTTTTTTAAGTACAAATGTTTAGAAACAAACAACTAAAAATTCTCCAAGTGTCTGTAGCTTGTTTTTCACTTTGCCTCAAGGACAAAGATGACTCACGTAGCTGCTTCCCTTTATCTTCATTTCAGCCTCTTTATTACTTCTGATTAGTGACCTCAATTGAAGCTCATTGCTCATAGCAAAGACTGCTAATGGATTGTTTGGGCCTGAATATTTTAGAATGGAATATTCCTCTCCCCAGACAAGGCCAGGGTTTTTCCAGCCCAATTCTTTCTTTTTCAGACCTTTAGATCATGAATATCAGATTATTTGGACGGATCACTGTGGTTTTCCACATTTTTAAGTAAAGTTCTCCTTTTGCTTAGTTCTGTACAATGATAATTACAGTTTTCATAGTCAGTAACAAGCCTTAGGGCAGCTTCGATTTGAACCCAGACATTTTCTTACCCAAACTCATCATAGGATAGGATAATGAAACCAGGGATACAAATACTGCCTCCCAGTGACCTTTAGCCATGAGGAAATGTCTCAGATTATTAGTCTATTGTGATTTCATTTATATTTTTCATTCACATGCTCTGTCACATTAGAGACTTGGAGATGCTGTTCATCGTTGCTAGGAGATGGGTGACTATGGCAACCGTGTAGGCAGAGCCAGATGGACAGCCTAGAGCGCAGGCAGATTTAGGCGCTTTCTTTCCTTCTCTGGCTGACTCCATCTCAGTCTTCAACGAGGAAGCCCCAAATCACTGCCCCTTCAGCTTGTTTCAAAGATCTGCCACATGGTTTCTCCTCATGTGTCAACTCCCCCCACTTAACAAGTGTCTTTTGGTACCTAACTATACACCACAAGGTTGTCTGAAAATGAAGAAAGCTGGCTAACAAGGGGAATTATCACTCTCTAACTGTGTTTTCAAACTGTTATTAATGCAGTTCCACTCCAATGCCATATGCTTCCTTTCATCATCCCACTGAACTCCTAGGGACCCTCGTGGAGGCGCCACTGAAAGGAGGGGCAACATATGGGTTTAATGGTAGTTTGCTTCACTCCCCAGTGGTGGATGGGGACGTCCAAGTCATTAATCATTATCCTGAAGACATCCTTCCCTGTATTCAGAAAAGAGTGGCTGAACTGATTTAAGAATCCTCACCATAGTCATAGGAAATGAAAAAAATTTCCGTTTCATAGAGAAAAAGAAAATGTTTCTTTTTTTGTCAAAATGTATGATAAAGGAAAAATAGTGGCTTGTTCCTATTAACATCAAGTAAGGCAGCAAGTGATAGTCATAAAAGTTCATGGTGTTACATAATTTACTATAAAAGTACTATCCTTAATAGACCATGAAATTGTTAATTTACTTATAATTTTCATCTTGCTATCCCTCCTCAAGAATCTATGACTTTGTATTACTGACCATATCAAAACTAAACTCTTGAAATTGTCCTCCTCTTCCTACATCCTGCCTAGCACGTAGGAAGAGGAGGACAATTAAGAATCTATTAAGATTTATTAAGAATAAATTAATTCCCCTAAAAAATATTTGTTAATCACCCCACCCTTTCCACACCCACGCCTGTCTCTTTTCACAGAGATTATTTCTATTTCTAGTTTGGTATCTTTGCTGCTACCATTTCCTAAAATTCTTCCTTTATCTTAAATTATTTTGGCTTGAATACTTATCATTTTTCAAAAGTATTCAAAAGGTGATAAACAATTTTTTTTCTTTTTGGGTCACACCCAGCGATGCTCAGGGGTTACTCCTGGCTTTGCACTCAGGAATTACTCCTGGCGGTGCTTGGGGGACCATATGGGATGCCGGGGATCGAACCCGGGTTGGAAGCATGCAAGGCAAACACCCTACCCGCTGTGCTATCGCTCCGGCCCCAGGTGATAAACATTTTTACCTTCATCATAATATTTAATAATTACTGTATCACTGTCATCCCATTGTTCATCGATTTGCTCAAGTGAGTGGCAGTAACATCTCCATTTATCCTAGCCCTGAGATTTTAGCAGCCTCTCTTTACTTGTCCTTCCCAACGGTGCCCTGTTGGAAGCCTTTTCAGGGTCATTGGAATAAGACCCATCATTGTTACTGTTTTTGGCATATCGAATATGCCACGGGGAGCTTGCCAGGCTCTGACATGAGGGCAGGATACTCTCGGTAGCTTGTCAGGTTCTCTGAGGGGAAGAACTAGACAATAAGAGGTTTTGGCCTCGCACTTCCATGAGCTTTGTTCTATAGTCTCTGGATCTTGGCCATTGATGGGATTTAATAATAATGAAGATATTTTATCTCTCTATTTACTATCACCTAGGCCGTTTGTCTCCACTCCCTCACCCTGCTAGGTGCCAGTTTCTCAAGGAAAGTCTCATGTCACCAGATTCATAAACATAGATGCCATTTTTGAAATGTTTACTCCATGCAATGCCATTGAGACATTAGTCTCTCTTCTGAGATGAGAATAACTCTGGGAGCTATTATTATTTCCTTCCAATGGAGGCGGAGCCTGAGGTCCAGAGTGGGTCAATGACTCTTCTTACCTCAGTGAGAGCTCCCAATAAAATTCAGAATAGGACCTAGGCCTCTCACAATTTAAAAATTAGAAATCACCTATTATTTTGACATAGTGATGTGCTTTTGTCATTCAGATGACCAAAGTCTATATTTCTCATACTCATTTAATTTACTTCTACAGTTCCTGGACCACTGCTCCCCAGAACCTTGGCATTCCCTAACTGTTGAAAGTGATAAATATCTCTCTTGTGTTAATGAGGTGACATGGGCTGGGGGTGGGGGGAATCTAAGGTTAAGGTTTGCTTTCTTCTGTGCCCAAGCTAGTGATTAAAGGGCTAAAATTTTCAGCTAATTTTTCCTCTCCACGCACCACCATCACTTTCTGAAAGTTATGAGTAGTTAAATGTTGAGACAATTATGACGTGGAGTGATTTAGCCAGTTCTGCCTATATGGGGAAGTTTCAAACAAAGCCCAAGGAGATGGGCCTGGAGAGAGTACCGGGAGAGAGGCACTTGCTTGGTGTGTGGCTGACCTCCGTTTGATCCTCAGTACTGCAGATGGACCCCAGAACGCTCTGGAGCACAGAATCAGTGTAGACCTTGAGTGTGGCCCAAGAAGCAAACCCATAACTATCAAAGCCAAAGAGAAGCCAAATATCATTGTAGTTAAGACTGACAAGCAAGTGGCGATTTGGAGAGAATGATTTGCTCAGGAGTGTATCTGCAAGTTCTGTGACTTTGCTCTAGATTTCACTCTGTAAGTCTCTTGCAAACCATAGTTCTCGAGTGGTAGCCTTTGTGATATACTGGTGATCTGCTGGGTCAATAGGTGTCCTGGGTTCTGTGAGTTGCTCTTTAAAGTAATTCAAACCGAGGAGGCTGAAACCTGTGGTCAGTGGCTCAGAACCACAGATAGCAAGACAGCTGTCAGCCCCATGTGAAGTGGAGGCAGTTGGGAAGACTGAACTCTCAGCTGGAATATCTGATGCCATGGTCTAAATTGATGGTGTCAAAACGGAAGTGACTCCTCAGACACTGTTGAGTCTGTCCACGAGGAAGCCTTTTCACACTCACTTTGGAAATGTGTCCAGAAACACTACACGGAGAAAGGTACTTTGGGCAAAGTGCTAAGCCTGGAACTTTAAGTTATTTTTAACTTCTCTCAACTGTTTCCCCTTCTGTCCATGCAAGCCAATGCCTACCTTTCCTACAAATCATCATTCTATATTAACCCTTGCCTGACCCCAGCCTCTAAACTGGTTGTACTGTTCAAGCAGCCCTCGTAGATTTTCTGGGCCTTACAAAGACTGAGGATGGAGACCTCGCCTCTATGTTGTATGTTCTGAGGCACGAGAGAACGTGAGCTGCACCTCACACTTGGTGGCAATAAATGTCCACATATGTATTGTGCTTTATAGTTTGTAAACTATTTCAAGCTTTCACTTTTCTTACATCCTTATAACTCAGTGAATCTTGTTGACCTGCAGCATTTCTTTCCCACTTTGCAGATTAAAGGAAACTGTAATTGAGAATCATTATCATCATCATCATCATCATCATCATCATCATCATCATCATCATCATCATCCCGTTGATCCTCGATTTGCTCGAGCAGGCCCAATAACGTCTCCATTCATCCTAGCCCTGAGATTTTAATAGCCTCTCTTTACTTTACACGTCCTTCCCAACGGTACAGTATTAGAGGCTCTTTTAGGGTCAGGGGAATGAGACCCATCATTGTTACTGTATTTGGCACATGAATACACCACGGGGAGTTTGCCACACTCTCCCATGTGGGCAGGAAAGTCTCGGTAGCTTGCCAGGTTCTCTGAGAGGGAGAACTAGGCTATAAGATGTCACTTGATCACATGCTTCCAGGAGCTTGGTTTTATAGACTCTGGATGTTGTAATTGAGAATAGTTCACTTAAAAAAATGAACCATCCTGGTGATAAAGAAATGATACATGTGCCAGAGGAAGCTAAGTGTCATCTTCCTGTTCAATTTTTAATTGTGAGAATGATTGCCAGATGGTTAGTGTCCATGTTTTAACATTTGTAGCATGTCTCACTACCAGGCTTTCGTTAGTGAATCTTCAATGTCTTTCTCTGAACTTGTAAAAATGACCTGCAAGCTTTCTCTCAGGGAGGGGGCCAAGGAACAGCAAACTATTTCTTTCACTGAATTCATTCAATCATTTGATAATTGAACCAAGACCCAAAAAACCGTGTTTGAAAATATTCATAGAGTGGCTTAGTGGCTACTCTCGTCCACATGAGATTCTGAAGGAACCAGCTTCACAAGCGTCAGGCTGACTGTAACAGCAGGTGGGTATTTCCTAGCCATCTGCTGACTTGTCAGTTTCCAGCCCTTGAGAAGGAACTGACACGGCATGAATGGAATCAACGGTGACGCTCACTAATAAAGGAGTGTGGGACAGTAAACAAACCGAACTCTCCCTGCTGGAAAGCCAGGCACAGTGGCAAAGGCCAGGGGCAGGGCAGGACACAGGATAGAAAGTTTGTCTACTCCTGGAGGTGGAAATGATTCTCAGCCATTGGTCCGTGGAGCATGCGTGAGGTCCTGAAATAAGACTGGAAACCCAAGGGGGCCTTTCCAGGTGGGACACTGCTTTGTCTCATTTGGAAGCTGGAGTTGAAGGTTTTCTTTCATGTCGACCTCATGAGTCAGCAAATCAACACATAATGCATACAATGAGTCTCCTGTGACTTTCTGACTGTTCTACCCACAGATCCACAGATATTTCTCTGATATTGGCCTCCGAGGCATAATGTGAAGAAGGCACATGAATCCCATGCAGCAGTAGCTCTGTTTCAAAACCAAATCTCTTTGTGTTTGAGTGTCTTTATATAGACACCCCCTTCCCTCCCTTCCCTCCTTCACACAATTCTACACATACTGTTTTCCCCATGCAACTATGGCTTTTAGAGATTTTTTTTATGTATTGATTTAAATCTCTATCGTTCCTCTCCAGAACATTGGGATTGCATTTTACATGTAATATGTCATCAATAACTAGGTTATAAAATAATATTTCCTTAAGGCCAGGCACTATGTTCAGCTGAAGGAGAAAAAACTAGAACCAATTTTTTAAAAATATGGACTGGAGCGATAGCACAGCGGGTAGGGCGTTTGCCTGCACGCAGCCAATCCGGGCTATTTCCTCCATCCTTCTCAGAGAGCCCGGCAAGCTACCAAGAGCATCCCGCCCACATAGCAGAGCCTGGCAAGCTACCTGTGGCATATTCGATATGCCAAAACAGTAACAAGTCTCACAATGAAGACGTTACTGATGCCTGCTCGAGCAAATCAATGAACAACAGGACAACAATGCTACAGTGCTATGGAAAACATCCAACCCACTAGTAAACAAATAAAAATACTATATTCCACTTTTGCCTATGATCTTGGCCAGGATATTTCAATATTTTCTTTTTTTATTTTACATTGATTTTTTTTTTGTAAATTGGTTTTTCAGTGCCCAAAACAAAACCATTGTGGCCCAAATCTGCAAGAGTCACTTTGTTAAGTAATTTACCATACATTATTCAATCCTGATCAGATTTTCGCTGGCATGCCATTCTCTGCTTCGTGAACAATCACAGACACCCTAAGAACTGGCCTCTTACCTTAACTTTGTCACGACAGCTTTCCAAGCATTCCTGCGCTAATCTCTTTTTATTCTGACACTGATTTCTCTCCTCTTCCTCTCTTCTGGATCTCCCAGTTATCACTCCTCACCCCGACCCAAGGAGTCTGCCCCTGCACATATCCAGGTCAGCCAATTCCAGGCTTTTACCAAAGCTCTCCCCAGCCACAGAGAAGAGATTCTCAGCTTCTAATGTGGAAAGCAAATAATAACTAACTCACATCAGGTATTTTTGATACTGAAAAATAGCCAAACAATTTCTGTTTTTGAAAGCAACATATCCGCATTGATAGTGCTGGGAGACACTATGAAACACCCTTTCTGTACCTGAACACATGTTTTTGGCAGAAAAGCATTAACTTGCCTCATGAATGCTACAATTAGTTTTTAAACTGTGTGTTTCTTATTCTGGCCTCTCTACATTTCTCTCCCTGTGAAAAAATATTATCTTCTTCTGACTGGTTATGTAAGCAAGAAATGAGATAAAAAGAAGTACACAGTATGCATCCGTGTTACCTTAGAAATTATTGTTTGAAGCTTCTCCACAGTTCTCTTTTATTTGAGTTTCAAGCTGTTATAAATGTTACTTTCTATAAACCACTACTGTTCTTTAAAGTGACCTGGACATTTCAAAATCAGCTAAAATGTATTTTTTAAAGACGACAGGGATATTTTGTCATTACATCTTAAGATACATTTTAATGGACCCAACTTTTAGTAGTATGCATCAGTTTAGAAATTACTTGATCAGAGTCTTAATTTTATTTATGCAAAATTTGAGATATATATGTCATATAAGGGCTGGAGCAATAGCATAGCTGGCAGGGCTTTTGCTTTGCACTTGGCCGATCTGGGTTTGATTCCTCCGCCCCTCTCGGAGAGCCTGGCAAGCTACTGAGAGTACTTCGCCCGTGGCATATTCAAAATGCCAGAAACAGTAACAATAAGTCTGACCATGGAGATGTTACTGGTGCCTGCTCAAGCAAATTGATGAGCAATGGGATGACAGTGACAGTGATACAGTGATGTCATGTAAATGACTCCTTATAACTCAAGTACCACAATATTGCCTGCATCTGTTTATCTCCCCGTTGCCATCATACACACCTGACTTTGCTCAGGGCTTACTCTTCTCTGTGCTCAGTTATCACTCCTGGCAGTGTCCAGGGGACCACATGTTGTGTCAGGAATCAAACTGAGGCTAGCTGCATGCAAGGCAAGCACCTTACCTCTGCACTATCTCTCAGACTCTACACTTCTGTACTCTTTCATTTTCCTATTTAGTCACTGGTTATGATCAATATCAACAGAACATTCTCAAGAGCAAAAAAAAAAAGAGATAAAAAGGACAAAGACCCGAGAATAATTTCATACTAGAATATTTGTGTTGAATAATTCTGAGTTATCTTTTTCCTTATTTTTAATTAGTATTTCTGACTTAGAAGTTAACCAGCAGTTCACTATATTCACCTAAGAAAAACACAGTTAATGAGTTTTTATAATTCACACTGATTATTGTAACTTCTTAAAAATTTTAAAGCAACAATGTTATATATCTTAGACATTTTTGAAAGTGATATACAAGACAGACTTCTTATACAAAAATAGAAGTTCAAAGTAGTCTTGGTTTTCATGTATGACTTGGATTCCCAAAATATGTAAGTGTACTAGTTGACCTCAATAAGATTTTCTTTTAACTCCCTTTCCTTTGTTTCTTAGACATTCTTACTTGCAAGCTTCCTAGGAAAATAAACTGGGCAAATAAATCATGAAATTAGTTCTTATTATGCAAATTAATAGCAAGCAAGCTAATAGTTGTCTATTTAGCACCTAATTTTATTGACTTTTCAAAATTTAGCACCTAATTTTATTGACTTTTCAAAACAATTTAAAGGTAAGTAGATATATTCAATAAGGCATTAAAATGAGAAGAAATATACTGATAATCTCCGTAGCCCTTTGTAGACTAATCAGAGATTTTAATGGACCCAGCTTTTTTATTTTTTTATTTTATTTTTATAAATAAAAACTTGGATAATAAAAATTTGGATAATAAAAATTTTCATAAATAAAAACTATTTTATTTTTATAAATAAATTGCACTGTAGCTATAGCACAGTAGGTAGGGCCTTGCATGCAGCCGACCCCACCTTGATTCCTCTGTTCCTCTCGGAGAGCCCGGCAAGCTACCGAGAGTATCCCGCCTACACAGCAGAGCCTGGCAAGCTCCCCATGGCATATTCTGTATGCCAAAAACAGTACTAAGTCTCACAATAGAGACATTACTGGTGCCCACTCGAGCAAATAGATGAACAATGGGATGACAGTGCTACAGTACTTTATTTTTATAAAGTTGTTCACAATATTTGATCACACTTAATATTCAAATACCACGCCCACCACCATTACACCTTTTCACCACCGTATTTCCAAACCCCAAACCCTGCCCCCAAAGCAGAACTAAAATAATTTATTTTGTATTTCTTGTTATGGACCCAACTTTTAATTTTATGTATCAATTTATAAATTATACAGTTTGAGTCTTAATTTGAGTCTTAATTTTATGCAGAATTTAGGATATATATCATACAAATGACTCCTTATAAAACACAAGTACCACAACATTGCCTGCATCTGTTTGTCTCCCCACTGCCATCATACAACTCTGTGAAAAAAGGAGAATTTCATTCAGAGTGTTCAAAGAAACTTTTAATAATTCAAACTAAATCATATATTCAAGTGTCAAGCACTCTCACTTTTCTTTCTTCAGCACCAAGATAATGTACTTTGAAACCAGAGATGCACTTTGGCACCATAACTTGCTAGTTTCAGGCTAAGTATAAACTTGTTAACCTTCAAAACTTTGTGTCTTTTATAGTAAAATGGGGTGAAGAGTTTGTAGAATTTCTAGCAGCTATAAATGAGCTAGAGAAATGTGAGGATCTCTGGCACATTGCCATTCATATGTAGATACCAACATATGTATTTAATTTTCTCTTTTCCAAAATACCTGAATAATATGTCTCTTAACTGTAAATCTGGCCTTCTAAAAATTACCTTTATGATACTTTTACAATTTGGATGACAATCTTGTTGATAAGGTTGACTGCAGACTCTTCAGTGAGCATCGGCCGTGGAAAGTCCCCTTGACTTTAAAATCCTTTTTCTCTGCTATTCTCAATTATAAAGTTTCTTTTATAGGAGACAAAGGCATGTATTACAGAATTATAGATAAATTCAAAGGTATCAAGTCCCCAGAGAGATATAACATCATGACTTAAACTCATCCCAGGTTTTACATGGCTGACAGTGGGTACATCTCTTCCATGGATGAGGGAGAATGGGAGTGAATGCCTAGGGAAATGCAAAATCCTGGAGCAGAAAAACGTTTACCAAGAGAGGAAAATATTTTTGATATTAGGGACAAAGGCAAAGACAAGTTCAACCACTCAATTTTTCAATCTGTCCAAATACTTGAAGAGGAAATTTTATTTATATCAGAATGACTTAAGAATCCATTTGCCTTACAGTGGTTGAGACACTTTCAGTTATAGACTTAATTGTTTTAATATTTTCTGCCATTATTGACGAGTCCCAGGAAATTTATACAGTCTGAGATGGCTTAATCAGAAACATACCGGCATCTACCATGATAGGTTTTGTCTTTTGTCAGTAGGTATTGCTGACAGGTAGAGGGTGTGTATGTGTGTGTGTGTGTGTGTGTGTGTGTGTGTGTGTGTGTGTTCAGCATTGAAAATAGTTATGAATGGTATTTTTCAGCCCTGTTTTCCCCTTGTTTTGAGGAATTGGTAAACTATTAAATAGAATTTAAAGGGAAGTGGCAGAAATCATTAAATATCAAGGATTTTAAAGCAATTTGTGCTTCAACCTCTTTGCCCTCTGCAATGGTGAAGGGAGCCACTGGATGCTATAAAATTATTGTGAACTCACCAGCAGCCAACTAAAGAAAAATAACAAAGGACAGAAAGGGGGTTTGTGTGTACGTTTTAAGTTAGACATCAATAGTTCTTTGTGGCTTGCTTCCACTCAAGACACACAACCCATTGCTTTTGTTAGGAGCAGAAACGTGGTGGGAAAATATCAGGTGATTTGAGAAACCCTTCAGCCCCAAGCTGGCAGACCTGGATATCTGTGACCTTTGAGTCAAACTTGGGAAGAACAAAGACCATGTCATGGATATCCTGAACCAGGACTCCATGGACTCTGAGAGGATCTTAAACACTGGCAGATTATTGTAGTAGGTCCTTAAGTGCCTTCTCTGTCATACCAGACTCCTCATACTATGCCTTACATATCGCCTTCATTCTGAAATCAATTCCCTCCCTATGAAAAATGTTCTTATGTTCAATTTTGTTTTGTTTTGCTTTTTTCGGTTGCACCAGCAATGCTAAGGGCTTACTACTGGTTCTGCACTCAGGAATTAGTCCTGGCGGTGCTTGGGGGACCTTCTGGGATGCCAAAGATCAAACCTGGAGTGGGTTACATGCAAGTACAATGCCCTACTGGCTGTGCTATTTCTCCAGGCCCAGGCTACATACAGTTTTACCCAAAAAACGTTCTCTGGTTGTTCAACCCCACTACTAGATTGTTTTTTGTTTGTTTGTTTGCTTGCTTGCTTGCTTGTGTGCTTTTTTTTTTGTGATGAAAGTATGATATTGAGCACTTTACAAGACTTGATTTTCCTTGTTCAAATCTCAGTTTTAGTTCATTTTATTAGTTGTGTTATCAGCTTACTGAAATGGGGTTTCTTCATTATATTTCTAAAACAGAGGATATGATGTTTTAAAATAATTTGGTTGATGAATCAAAAGAGTTCAGCAATTGAAATTCACTTATATTTGTTCTGTTTGTGACCCTCCTTCCTAGTCCCCCTTACCCCCCTCCCGCCCAATTCATTAGCCCAAATCCTTAATGTGACTGAAAAATGTATATTTGGAGAATGGGGCTTTTAGAAGTTAAGGTTTGTTACTCAAAAATCACAGGAGTGACTGACAGAAAAGAATTCAATTGACAAATAAAAAAAATAAATCTAAGTTGGGAATCAAGTCTAATCAGCATAAGCTGTAGAGCTATAGAGCAGGCTTCTGAGGGTGGAATCTAGCTTTATGCTCACAGGTCTGTACATAGCTAGGAATTTTCAAGGTAAAGGTATGGACATTTAGGAGTAAGATCAGAGAGCAGGTGCATCTGAAGATCACATACCATTAAAACAAGCCATAATAAATAAAAGCAAATCACAGTAAGGAAGCAACAGGCAAATGTAAATAGCATAGTTTCAATTTAGACAGAGAACTATGTCCAAAGCTATAAAAACATCACTTTTTCAGTGTCTAAGGAAATGAACTTTTGCCATTTTAAAAACATTTCCACTATCTCTATCAAAAATTTGGCCTTGTATCACTTGTATCACTTGTTGTCCTGTTGATCTTCCATTTGCTCGAGCAGTAACGTCGCCATTTGGCCCTGTCACATGCTAGTGCAGCACAATGCTATCTGCTTGCTCTAGGAACAGGAAGAGCCTCAAATCATTTATTCAGGCATTTGACGAAGAAATCTGACCATCTAGTTGGTGGGTGGCCACGCGGTCTTCTGATGTCCCATGGAATCCAGTCGGTAACAGCTCTAGTCCAGTGGTCATCTCTGAATCGCATTACATGACCGGCCCATCTGATTTTTGATGCCTTGGCAAATGAGACAGCGTCCCTGATTCTTGACTGTCAACGGAGGTCAGAACTCTGGATTCCTTCTCTCACTTGAGTGAGATGTGATACTCCAAGCATAGCTCTTTAGATTCCTCCTTGGGATACCTGAATAGCGTTCTCATCCTGTTTGTGTAGGGCCCAGGTCTCTGAGGCGTATGTTAGTGCAGGAAGAATGGTGGAGTCAAAAATACGTGCCTGGAGCCGGAGGTCCTTCGTCCTCTTAACCACTTCTTCGATGCTCTTGAAGGCATTCCACACTGCTCTCTTTCTCCTGCGAAGATCTGGCACCAAGTCGTTCCTCATGTTGATTTCTTGACCCAGGTACACATAGCTGCTGCATTCGGAGATGTTTGTTCCATTGAGAGCAAATGGAGCTTCAAGGACTAGTTTGTTTTTCATGAGCATCGTCTTGGTGAGATTCAGCTGCAATCCGACCTTTCCACACTGTCGGTCGAAGGCCTTCTTTGGCCTTGTACTTTCAGTAAATATTTTTGAGTCTGGAAAAAGTAGATGGAAATATTTTGAGTTTTGGACACACCCAGTAATATTCAGGGGTAACTCCTGGCTCTGTGCTCATTGATCACTCCTGGAGTGCCTGGGAAAACCACATGGGATGCCAAGTGTTGCACCCAGACCAGCTGTATTTACGGCAAGTGCCCTACTGGTTGTGCTATCTCTGGCTGCTAGGAAAAAGATGGAAAGAACTAAAAATTTTCTTATATTCCCAGTGAACAGAACTCAAAAACACAAGTTTTTAAAATCCCACCAATAGGGAAATTATATTAATCACTTTATAATATTTATATAAATTAATTTTAAGATTTCCATAAGAATTACCTCTCAAAAACTGAAACTGACATTGATGTTTTCAATGAGAGATAATGTTAAAACCCAAGTCTGACAGCTTTGGGTCACTCCTAGGGACCAACAAGTTATACTGGTGCCTGATAACTGGGAAGGCTTTCCAGGGAAAGTCCAGGTACAATTGAGTGAATTATGGTGCCTCATGTGTGCAAATTCGGGAGGCGGGTGGACGGACAGTCTTACTTTCAGGCCAAGCAGTGGAAGAGTCCTTACTATCTAGTAAGGACTTAAGATTTTTTTTTTTTTTTTGCTTTTTGGGTCACACCCAGCGATGCTCAGGGGTTACTCCTGGCTTTGCACTCAGGAAACTCCTGGCAGTTTTGGGGGGACCATATGGGATGCCAGGGATCGAACCCGGGTCGGCCGCGTGCAAGGCAAATGCCCTACCTGCTGTGCTATCGCTCCAGCCCCAAGGACTTAAGAATTTTGATCCCTAAGTCAAAACTTTTTTGCATATCAAAGGAAAGCTTTAGGTTGGAACTGATAATGTTTATGCTTCTAGATAATTGTTGAATTATCTAGAAGTTATTCAGCAATTACTTCAACAATGCTGAAGTATTCATCAACAGTTAATTTCCCTACCAAATTCACTAAAATAAAACAGTACAGAATATTTGTCATTTTTCTGCTCTAATTACTCACAGTTAAACAGGAGCACTTTTTGTTTCTCTTCACCTCATAGTCATGCATGAGAAGTAGTTTCAGAACCATCTGAATACTCCCATAGTCTGCAGTAAAGAGTTGACTGTTTTCTCCCAGGTACAAAAAAAAAAAAAAAGAATTTTCAATGTTGCATGACTGCAAAAAAACATAGCTTGGTCCAAAGGTATATTAGCTCTTTCATATGATAAAATTCTCAGAGAGAATATTCTGCTATGAATTAATCCAGATATAAAAGATCTTAGCAATAAGAAAACTTACAATTCTTAGAGAGACACTCTATTGATATGACATCATTTTGTAGCCACTAAGTATTTGATAAATGTAGGGAAATTTGAACTAAATGGTTAGTTTAAAAGTTTGGTATATTATTGTTCTCTCTCAACCACAAAGGAATAACACACAGGTCACCAATCCATTGAACTAAATTCTCTGCAGAATGCTAAAAAAGCTTCAGGGAGTAAAAAAGAAAAAAATAGCTCAGAGATTATTTTCTTCAGGATACAGGTATAGCTCTCACTTTTTCCTTATTCTTTGGTCCAAGTCCAATGCTGACCTAGTTAGAAGAATCAACTTCCACTTATGATCATAAAAATTTTAATATATATATTACTACATATCTGATCACACCACGACTGCAATTAAATTTTCAGAAATGAAATTCTGTACATGTTCTACTTTTTCCTTAGTCCCCACAACATTGCAAACTTTTCTTATGGGATTAAGGAAAAAGATTTCCCTTCAACACTTGATTTTAACCTGCAGTGAATTTTTATGATGAAGCTATTAACCCCTGAAAACTGAGATCTATAGTAGAAATACTGATAAGTTTTTAATAATTGTGCTGTCAGGCGGCACCTACATATTAGCCCTATGTATTAGCTTTAATAGTGTTAGGTTGTAAAAATAAAGTGATTGAAAGCCTACTAACTTACACTTAAGAAATTATTGCTTCAGAACTGTTTGTTATCTTCCTCATAGAATATTTTTTCCAGGCAGTACAAAAAACTAGTATTCTATATATGTAAGAATGAAAGTTGTAATACTCTAAATATTTGTGATCATAAGCTCAGAACTGCAGGTTTATTTCTGAATGGTTTAAGACTCCATAGTTTTTTTTTTATTTAAGAAATTACCTTGCATTAAAATCTAAATTCTTCGGCCATAGTTTTAAAGATTTTATAAATAGCCTGAGACTTTTCTTTATTTTCCTCCCATTTTTATACATTTGTTTCTCCTTTCTAGTGGCTCATTCAATAGTTGAAATGAGTGACAAAGAAATTTCATGATTAGTGGTCATAGAAAAAAATAAATCCTCGACTTGGGTGAACAAGGAGACTTTTTTAAACCATTGGTTGAATTACAGCTGGTGAACAGACTTTCATTAGCCTGATCTCATTACATGACCTATTCTCCCACACTGTCTCCTGTTATGGTCTGTTTTATGTGACCTGACAGTCCATACACAGATGTAGCAGTAAATATAGGCTGCCAATGCTTAAACAAAAAATTTCCCCTATCATCATGTTTATCAGGATAAATGTGTTGGCAGATAAATTCTTCTTCCTGAGTTGATATTAGCAGAGCATGGCAAATGTCATCTTTCCTTCCTCAGGGGGCTTCTCTGAAGCTTTCATTTGGCATTTAGAAATATTGAACATGGTTGAATAGATCCAGATGCATTCTCTAACAGAAGTTATAGAAACAGAGAGAACAGCTTCATCCCATCAAGTATAATATAATTTTAGGGCTACTTTGACATGGAATAGGGAATTCAAAGCACTCTTGCCTTGAGGCTACTACAGTACAGAAAACAAATAAACAGTAAAGAAAAATTTGAAGTTTCTTTCTTAAAAACTTTTAGCATCTGGAAAGTCACTCTTCACTTACCGGTTGTGTCTCAAAGATGATTAGAAGGAAATCATGTAAACATTCCAAATTGAAGAATATAATGCCAATGTTTATTTTAGATGCATCCATTTAAAACTCAAACATAGTATGTCTAGAATAAAGCAATAGCACCAGGATACAAGCAATGCATTTATTCAGCACCATTACAGATACTATCTTAGACAGAATTTGCATGGACAGAATTTCTCTAAGCCTTCACAAGCCACCAGGAACAATGCAAGAATTTCAAGTAACCACCAAGCTTTCTATTTCCATCACTGAAAGGCTGATCCTTTGCGTGCAAACGTCTAGCTGTGGCTGACGGCTGTAAGCCCATTATATTTCACTGCCATCTGGCAGCGGAAATTCAATCCATTGCTTCAATCACAGTGGCCTGTCTTTTGTAGCTCTGGGAATTGCTCTAAAGTGCATGATTTAAATGTCTTCACTGTCAAATTATTGTTGTTTAGTTCATCAAGATAAGTTTTTTTTTAACCAGAGGGAAAATATGTCCTAGAGAGTGTTATTCGTTGGAGGAAAGAAAAGTATTTGAAAATCAACAGTTGCTGCAAGAACTCAAATTAGTTTTATTTATAATACTAGGTTTCCTAAGTGTGAGGTAACAATAATAATTACCAAGTAAGCCAAAGGCTTGATTATAAAAAAAAACCAATTCAAACATACATTATAGAAAAATGTAGTGTCTTAAATTATTTTTAAATGCTTTAATATTTGCCTTTTTGTTTTTCATCCTCCAAAAATTTCTTTTCTTTCTTTTTTTTCTTTTTTGGCTGGGGGGGATGGTGGGAGGGGGTGGACTTATCCATACCCAGCACGCGAGAGGCAGCAGAGTTAGGAAGATAAATAAGACATAGATCTAGCCTTCTGTAGACTACGAAAGTAAGAGAATAGCCTTTGATCTGTGACTTGCCTGTCCATCGCCACTTTGCCACAACACAAAGTAGAGCTGCTAGTAGGAAAGAGAACATTTGGTATAAGTGTACCTGATTTCCAGAAGATTCTCTGGCCCATCAGAAGAAATAACTTATGGTTCTTGGCCCATTGCTGACTCAGGAGCACCCAAGGGGTGTGAAGCATTCCTATTCATAACCCACTTGGCAATCATATTTCGTGAGGTATGGAGGAGAAGCAATGGGGAACTGTTCCTTTCCATGGGAAGGATACCCACAGAACCAGGGTTGGAAAGCACCCAGGCTGGCTTGAATGATGTCCTTCATTCCCCCTTGAGACTTCTTGCCTCGAATGCAAGGCTGAATTGTGCAAGGAGCATGAGTTTGCATGTGTTCCCCTCATGTCATTAAAAAAAACTAAAAAACAGGTGAGAAGCTAGCCAGGAGTTTTAGAATAAGCTTTATGCATGAATAGGCCACTTCCCCCTCTCCACTCCAGGGAAAAAGTTCTTTCCATTTAGGAAAAGCAGATTCTCTCAGATCTGCTCACTAAGTTTTTTGGTTCCAATATTTTTCTAAGCTTTACTGCAAACAATACAGGCAATTTTCAGATTTGGGATTTCGGAATTCTCATTGCACTTCTGTGAAAATTCCAAGCAACTCTGTGGTAAAGCCTGAGAGCTTTAAAACCTGGTGATTCCCAAGGTTTATATAAGCCAGGTCTCTAGGCAGACCTAGGTAGAGAATTATACTTACTCAGACATAACTACATAGTGGGAGTTGGAATATAACAGATTAAACAGACAGAAGAACTGAAAAAGAATGGGAAGGGCCAGGCTACCACGGTTGCAATCTTTAGCTACTGAATTCTGATTTTTCCTAATGCATTGTAAAAACAAAAGATAGAGAAAAGAGAAGAGCAGTGTGGTGTGGTTTAAGGAAGGGGGAACTCAGTGAATGAAATAATAATGTGCCTCCACAAAGGATGTTGGTTAATAAGAAAGTAAACCTGAGAGCAACACCATCGCTCCCCACTCCCAATTCTTCTCAAGGCATTAGATCTGATTCTTTCTTTCGCTCTTTTCCATTTGCTTGGGGGACTCCCCAGCAAGGCAGGGAGCAGGCACCAGGGCCGTTCCCAGGAGAGCCTGGAGAGATGGTGCTGCCCCATTGTGCCATCACCTGAGCCCTGCTGTGTGCCTCACCTGGCTTTGACTTCTGCCACGCCAACACTAGGAGCCCCCAGCCCCAAATCCACTTGCCATTCCACACAATGAGGGCCCTCCCCACTTACTGCTTACAGAGAAGAGCTTCGGCTTTCTTCCCTAGGAAGCTACACCCTAGTTCTTCAGGCTGGTTGAAAACATTCTCCCTTATATTCCCAGGGCAGCTAAGCACACCTACTTTTTAATCCCTTAATAGCACTGCAGCACTGTCACCCTGTTGTTCATCGATTTGCTCAAGCTGCCACCAGTAACGTCTCTATTGTGAGACTTGTTGTTACTGTTTTTGGCATATCGAATACGCCACAGGCACTTGCCAGTCTCTTGCCCGCATGCCTGGCTGTCTTCCCCGGGGCCCCTCGGAGGGGATGGGCTCCAGCTTCCCTCCCCACCCCGAGCAGAGCTCCCGGGGGCCAAAGACCACCGGAACCTAGCTACAGCCATGCTGGAGGTCCCTCTCCACACGTTCGGACAGGCCTCATGCATGAAGGTGCCGGCAGAGGAACCCAGGTGTGTGTAATCCCATCAACGGCCAACATCCAGAGAGAGACTTAAAAGCAAGCTCCCAGAAGCGATATCTTTAGCCTACTTCTCCCTCTGGGAGAAACTGGCAATCTTCTGTTTCCTCCCACATGGGACAGCCTTGCAAGCTTCCCATGGTGTATTCATATGCAAAATCCAGTAACAAGCTGGATCTCATTCCCCTGACCCTGAAGAGCCCCCAGTGCAACATCTTTAGGAGGGCGGAGTCGAGATGGACTTCTAAGATCTCAGGGAAAGGACAAAATGAGATGTTACTGAGCCCACCCTAGAAATTGGTGATTAACAGGATTTCGTGATTTGTGATACATATATGTATAAGCACACATATATATGTATATATTTATATATAAACATACATATATATGACTCTAAACTCCTCAAAACTAATAAGCTAAATACAATGCCTGGAGTATAAGTCTTTAATAAATTGTGGTTTGCCATTTTGTTTGTTTACTAAACTGAAAAACAACAATTAAAGAGGAAATCCTGGCATAATATCAGGGGGAAAGTTAAGAAAGATAGTGTTGAACACATTAATGACATTTTATGGATTTACATTTCTGTACATCATAAAAATATAAAGTCACATATCATCAAAATTGGAAATTTTCAGAGAAATAGACTCCACACATCTGTTACCATAACCGGATGATGTGCACTGGATTGCAGGTTAGGAGTCGCTTCTGAAGATGACACAGAGGTCATCTGCTCCAGCAATGGTCAACTTAATAGCCCTGAGGATGATATTAGATCATTTCCACCTTACTTCACTTGTTAATCGAGGGGATAACCAAGTTATTTCAAGGCTTATGGAAAGAAAGCAATAATTGGGGCTGGAGAAATAGCACAGCTGGAAGGGCATTTGCCTTGCAAACGGCTGACCCAGGTTCAATTCCCAGCATCCCATATGGTCCCCTGAACACTGCCAAGAGTAATTCCTGAGTGCAAAGCCGGGAGCAACTCCTGTGCATTGCCGGTGTAATACAAAAAGAAAAAAAAAAAGAAAGAAAGAATTTTATGTAAAATTATAATTTTATGCAAACTTTATGTAAAACAATCATTTTTTGTAAAAATTATTAGGTAATTATTATCAGTATGAACTAGCCTTTATTCACCTTTGCTATATTGTTTCCCCTGTTTGTTTTTTCTGTCTTTTGCAGCAACCTTCTAATGCATGGTAACGTATATTAAATTCTAAAACTTAGAGTCCTATAATAGTTGGAATTTTATGGATGATGACATTGAAACACGAGATTAATTATACATAGTTACACTATAAGTTAGTGGCAGATCCAGGAAATAAAGAAAATAACAGTCAACTTCAAGTTCTAAATGCTTTATAAGATGCTTTCTTAGCTGCACAGGAAAAATGGAATTGTGTATTTTATACATTCTATAGTCTCCTAGAATGTGGTTGTATGACTTCAAGCATTCCAGAAAAATGTCCAACCACAAGGCACCACCTCTCATGTTCTAAAAGTTGATGGTCATTAAGCAGCCACAAAGTGTTTTTGCTTTTTTGGAGGGCTTCTTTGTTCAGGGACAACATTGTCTGTGTTCAGGACTTTTTCCAGACTCTACATCCAGGAACCATTTCTGGCAGAGTCCAGGCAACCATATGCAGTGCCAGGGATCTAAGCCAGATCGGCTGTGTGCTAAATGAGTGCCTTAGCCCCTCTACTCTCTCTGCACCATCCTAAGTGGAAGTGAAAACCCAAATGGCAAATATTTCTAAGATGAGCATTCATATTTATGGTACAGAGTTCATGAAGGGCCCTAGAACATAATGCTGTGGTTCAGAGTCTCGTGTGGCCTCAGGAAAACCTGGTATCCTACATGCACACAGCAAGCATGGTCCTGGAGGTTATGATTGAGCTCAGCAAATCTGCCATCATCAATCCCTGCCAAACTCTACAACTCTAAAGATGTGAGAATGCCATCAACAGAAGATGCAAGTGAGAGCGCTACAGCAACCTGTCAACACATGCCACTGCCATCACTTGAATGTCTCAAATGAGAGTGCCACCCTTGGTGGCCATGTGAGCAGGCTCTTCAAAGACAGGAATGCAGAGCTCAGTGTCCACAGCGACCAATGTGCAAGCACCAAGTCCTAATATGGGGTCTTGGGTGAGCCCCAGCTGTATAACCCCCACAGCTCTGGGGTGTGTGACTCCCAGTCATAACGGCCACAACATCAACATCAGCCATAAGGGAAGAAGGAGGGAATGCTCCCCCTCTTTGCCAGTAACAAAACTGTCCATGATAAAGACTTTTCTTTTGGGTGTGACTTAGAGGAGATCATCAAAACAAAGAGTGAGGTAGACAGTTATTCTACTGCTACGGACACACATCAAAAAATAAGAGGCAATATTTTAATACTAAAATTGTTCTTCTTATCTCCTTTGTCAAGAATTGTTTCTGATGATCTGCTGAAAGCGTGTGTAACAACACACACACAATCATTTAAACTCTTTCATATCTTGTCAGGGAATCCAATATTAAGAAAGCCCAAGCCTAGATTTCTGCTCAAGGATTGCTGGCTGGGAGTCAACGAAGCCACGCGAAGATTTTGCAGCAGAGACAAAAAGTGGGGGGAAGATTTTTACAATTATTCAGGAGGTCAATTCAAGCTTTCCTTGTGCCTCTTAGACTCACTACCAATGTCACAGATACTTTTCTCCTGCTTTTGAGATGTCCCAGACTTTCCCATATTATCCTTAGGTTAGAAACAATGACCTGAGGTGCATTAAATAATATGCACCTCCCATAGCCCTTGGCATCCATTCCACGTTACTCCACAATGTGAGATACAGAGTTTTTAAACCAAGGCTTCCTGGACTACATGAAATACAATATGAGAAAACTTTTTTTTAAAAAAAATGTATTGCTCTGGATTTAGTAGATTTTATGAATATTACCTTAAAATATGATAGGAAAGTCAGAGAGAGTGCACTTGCCCGCATGCCGCTGGCCCTGGTTCAACACTGGCACCCCACAGATCCCCTGAAGCCCCCTCAGAAGTGATGCCTAAGCACGGAGCCAAGACTACATCCTGAATACCTCCAAGTTGGGGCCAAAAACTAATAAAAAAACAAAAAACACAGAACATCAAAGTCTCCTTTGTCAGGGGTATTGGGGTCAATAACCCTTCTGACATGGGTCCTTTCTCCTTTCTCCCTACCCTGGCCTAGCTAGATCCACAGCTGCCACAGTTCTGTCATCCACAAGAAATTAATGTGTGTTGGGAGATGTGTGCTGAAAGTCGATAGAGGACCAAACATGGTGACCTCTCAGCATATGTATTGGGAACCATAATTCCCCAAAGTAGAGAGAATATAGGGTAAATTGTCTGTCATGGAGGCAGGAGGAGGGTAGGAAAGGGGGTATACTGGGGACATTGGTCGTGGAGAATGTGCACCAGTGGAAGGATGTGTGCTTGATCATTCTATGAATGTAACTTAAACATGAAAGCTTGTAACTGTATCTCACAGTGGTTCAATAAAAAAAGAAAAAAGAAAAATAAATTAGTGTGTGACTCTTTCACTTTCCTGTGTATCCTGAACCCACTCATTTCACTGGTCAGACTGAGTTCAGATGCTATTAGAAGTTGCTGCTAACTTCCTTCCATATGGTCTTCCTCGGGGACTTCAAGATTGAATCAACTGAGAAATTATGCATCCTTTGAAAGTCCATTTAGGGTGTTTGTCTAAGACCCACATTTGAGAATCCTAGAGAACTTATTGGTTCCAAATATAAGACGTCAGTGGTTTTTTTTTTTAATTTTTATTAAATCACCATGTGGAAAGTTACAAAGTTCTTAGGTTTATATGTCAGTTATACAATATTCAAACACCCATCCCTTCACCAGTGCCCATATTCCACCACCAGAAACCCCAGTATACCCCCCGCCCCCACCCCCTACCCCCTACTGTATAACTAATGAATTTCACTTCATTTTTTCTTTACCTTGATTACATTCCATAATTCAACACAAAACTCACTATAGTTGACATAACTCTCTCTCTCTCTCTCTCTTTTTTTTTTCTCTTTTTCCTTTTCCCTTTTTTTTTTTCTTTTTCCCCCTCATCCCCCTTCCTGCGCCTCATAGTATGGTGTACGCCACGCCACGTCGGCCAGCGTGGGGCTTTTGCTTAGTTCACAGTCCAGAGGTGGCTGCTACATTAAAAACCTTCAATATTTTCAACAAAAACTTACTGTTATTATTTGGAGTTTCCCCCCCAAGTCAGACCTGTTCAAATGGAACCAATTCACATTGCTGAACAATTATAAATGTTAAGTCCGAGCGGTTTTGGATTTCTGTATAAAGTCCAGGGAGAATTCTGCCAGAAATTACATAGCCCAGCTCACAGTCCCAGTGCATTGCTGTAAGAAGTCTCTGAATTCAAAGTCTTTAGGCGCAGAGGGTCCGATTCGCGCTCAGCGGCTCCGGGTTTATCTGGGCCGAGGGCGTGCCGGTTACGCCCCCTTCCCATGAGTTCCTGGGAGCCCCCAAAGTAAAATCCGAATACCTGTGGGTCTGGAATCAGAAGATGGCGCCTGCCACATGGTGCCGCCAGCCCGCCGCTTTCCATGCAGGAAGACAGGGTGGGGAGGAAAAAAGAAATCCACCCCCAGCAGCACCGAGTTGTAGCCCAGTTTGGTGTCCCAATGTATTGCTCTCAGGTGCTGCGCTGGATGCCCGAATGTGTTACATCTTTGGAGTCAAAGTCTTTAAGCGCCGCAGAGGGTCCGATTCGCGCTCAGCGGCTCCGGGTTTATCTGGGGACGTCGGTGGTTTTTGTAAATATTTTTAACTTTGCCACCAAGAATTGAATCACAGGCATTCACAACCACACATTCCTCTGGCCAGGAAGTAGAAAGAAAAGAGTGCTAACCATGTGGCAACTTTACTTGCTGTACAATTTTGCAATTTGAAATCATAGTAAATAGAGTTGCTCATTTTTGTTACATTCTCCTGACTTTGCCCTAAAGCGAAAGATAGATAGGACTATAAGAAATAATGCAACAATTGATTAAGTGAAATGGTACCAAAACATGTGTTAGAAGTTTGCTTGTAAAGAACATTTAATGGAGCATTTATAATGTCACAATTAATCCCTCAAAAATTTTTACACACACACGCGCGCAAAATCAGAGTTCAAAAAGTAACAGCAGTTTGTCAACAAGAGGAAAATCTAACAGATGTTTCACTTATTTCCAAATATATTTAGAATTTTGAATGAAAACCACAAAGGATGTTTTATTATGCACCTGTCATGGTCAACATCTGGCACCAGCTCGTGCCAATCCATCAGATGAGACAGTGTCCCCTTCCAACCCACGGGATGGCAAATAAAGCAGAGCATACAGCATGGTTTTCCTTTTATTGCCTTCCACGCTCTCTTTTCCTTCTTTTATTTTTGTTTTTCTCTACATGTGCGTGTATGTGTGTGTGTGTATAGAGGGAAGTAGCATGCGCACATGCGCGCGCACACACACACACACACAGACCAGAAAAAAAGGAAAAGTGGAGGGACTGGAAAGGTAGTATAGTGAGTATGGCATTTGCATTGCAAGGTGGACAACCAGGTTTGGATCCCTGGCACCTCATATGGCATCCCAAGCCTACTGGGAATGATCCCTGAGTACAAATCCAGGAGTCAACAACAACAACAACAACAACAACAACAACAAAAATAACAGGAAAAATCCATGTAGAAGCTAGCAGTAAATGTTCCTTCTAAAGAAAGGAAAACAAAAGCAGTTGAGATGACAATGAGAAGAATTTGAATTCTTTGAGAAGAAAATTTAATTGCTATCTGCTAATTTTCATCCATTAGTTTATTTACTCAATTACTCAACAAGTAGTTTACTATTATATATAGTATATATTAAAGTCAGGTAGGTAGATAGATAGATAGTACCCTAGTATTGGGCCTTAAGGCTTCACAAATTAAAAATATGCAGTTCTTACTCTCATGAAACATAGGGCAAGCACTCAACAAGCTATTGTAAAAGTTTGTAAGCGAGGGTCATGACCTAGCACTAATGTTACTTATCAGACTTTCATTTATGTAAACTGAGTAGAACATTTTCAGGTCAGAGAACAGGAAGTTAGGGAAAATTTCCCACCAATTATTCCATGGAAAGACATCAAATTCCAGGAAAATACTCTTATCATTCTAATTATTTTGTTAATTTTAGACATTGGATAAGTGAGCCATTGACTAAATATCAAGTTTGTTTTAACAAAAGGGAAAATATCATATTTTATAGCAAATTATTTTATACACCAGATTCTTTTAAATTACTTTCTTTTGATTGCCTAAAACCTTACCAAAATATTGAAATAACCAGAATGAACTTGTATTAATTAATCACGCTATCAGTTGGAGAAAATTATACTCACCCACATACACACATACTGTTTTTTAGATTAAAAGCTCAGGATGTGGATTCAAGTGAAGAGACTCTCCTTTTAAAAAGCAGAGATATTTCTCACTCATAACAAAGGAAAGGGCAAGTGTGCCTGGGACAAAGGATCCACATATTTTAGGACTCTTCCTCCCTGTTCTCTGCCTCTTTTAGGAACTTGGCAACAATCTAATTTCTCCAAGGCAGAAAGATCTTTCCGTGATGCAGGAAGTCTGAATATTGGCAGCAAACTCTGGCTCCATCCCAGAGTCACCTTTAAAAAGGAGAATGTTCCACATTCTTGATTTTCATTCACCCCTGTCTTAGTCTGCAGCCTCTCTAGAGCGGAAAGCTATAGTCTCACCTCTAACTTATCACCAGCCAGCGGCGCAGTGCCAGGTAGGAGGCAGGGAAGCTCACATGAGAACATGTAGTGATGGCTGGAACAGGGTGGGAAGAAGGAAGAGGCCTAAGGTAGGAAGAGCTGGTGCTCCAAAAGGAATTATGAAGGCAGACACATAGTCAATGACTCATTGTACTTGGATACTGCAAAATATTACATGCACTGTTATATCAGAGCTTTGTAGTTCCTGTGCAGAGTACATGTTCAATATAACTGACTGATAAAGATGCTCTAACATCGTTCAGCTTGGCTATTTTCACTCCGAGAATAATATTTGTGATTAGAACTAATGCAGTTCTATTTAAGATTACTTTTTGAATCTTTGCGTTTTGGAATATTTTTTGTAATATTTAATTTTGATAAAAAATAAGGTTTGTAGTGATAGTTGTGCACTCATTTTTCAAATGTGCTTATAATGCAAGAAATGAAAAGCAATATATTAGAAATTTGGAATACTTTTGGTGCATTTCTTTCAACATGTATATAGTGAATCTAGATATTTTTTAAAGTTTGTCTAATAAATTTAAACGCATAGCTTTTTGTAATGCTGCTTTATTTTTCATGCTGCTATAATCAAAATACCTTGATAAAACTTACTACCATGATTTTTGGGGAAAATAAAATGTACTTGTAGATAATTTTACCTTTCTAAATGGCAATTCTTATTTCAGACTCAGAAGGGAATTGACTCAAATGAATGAGAATAAATTCCATTATTTTCCTTCTCTACAATGCACTTTATTCACATTTTAATATCCTTCCTTCAATCTCTATTTTCTTCACTTTTACTTCAGGCTCATTTATATGCAAAACTTCTAGTATCCCAGATCTGCTACTGGTAAGTTCTTAAGTTTAGATTCCTAGTTTTAATCTGGTGGCGTAAAAACCTAGATGGGGTCAAATAGCTGAATATAATTAAAATCGATGGACCAATTCAACAACAAAAACAAGACAGATAATAAGTTCTTGCCTGTGCCAAGTGAGTAAGAGGCAACAAATTGCCTGGCAGCTAGAATGCAACCCTTAATTTTGAAAGACTGAGGCTACTGATACAATAAACTCACAAGTAGGGTGTCAGCATTTATTAAGATTAAGGCAACTTGTTCTCTTTAGGCTAACTAAGATATGAATCTGCTTGGAAGATCCAAGGAGATGTATTCAATTCCAAGTAACAAACTGAAATGCCATTTGGAGTGAGAAGCAAAGGCATTCCAGCATCACCAGAGTCCCTGGATTCCAGGATCATGTAGAGCTTTCATGAAATCTATTCCATGGAAGTCCGCAATGGACACTACAAGTGGCCCTATGGCAATCTTAGATGATATAAAGAGGTTTTCTTTTTTGGTTTAACTCAACTCCTAGGGACTAGAGTGATAGCAAAGAGGGTAGGGTGTTTGCCTTGCACACAGCTGACCCAGGTTCAATTCCTCTGCCCATCTCAGAGAGCCTGGCAAGATACCAGAGTGACCCACCTGCACGGCAGAGCCTGGCAAGCTACCTATGGCATATTCAATATGCCAAAAACAGTAACAAGTCTCACAATGAAGACGTTACTGGTGCTTGCTCGGGCAAATCGATGAGCAATGGGATGACAGTGCTACAGTGCTGAATCTGGCAATATTCAGAGGATCATAGGGTGCTGGGCGGGTGTTAAATGGCTAATTGGATTGTGTTTTACCACTTGAACAATATATCCCTGGCCATAACCTAGTTTAATTAAAAAAATCAGTATTCAGTTGTTCATTTAACAAATATTAGGTAGTCAATGGTAGCCACTGTAGGCAGACCTGGAGAGGTGAGAGAATTAGTAAGTAGAGCTGGGAAGAAGATTGTGTGCCGAGAGCAGAGTTCAGACAGAAGCCACAAGGCAGGAGTCCTGGGTGTCTGGTGGGCTCAGGAGGTCAACAGGCCAGGGGGCAGGAAGGGGAGAAAAAAAGAGCAGAAGGGAAGCAGGTGCAAGTATTGCTTGTCAGGGGGGACCCCCCCCCCCAATGTATCACATACTCCCAGGCACTTTGGCACTTTGTAAAGGAAAATTAGGAGTTGTTTGTTGAATAGTTATACCCCACCCCTGAGGAAGCACATGTAAACTAGGAGCACCCCAGGGGAAATTTACTCACATAGTCACTGTGTAGACTATGGCTTTTACTTTGGGAAAATAAAGAGCCGTGGTGGACATTTTTAAAGGAAAAAAATCTGCTACTGTGTTGAAAATGGACTGGAGCAATAGCACATCGGGTAGGACAGTTGACTTGCACGGGGCTGACCCAGGTTTGATTCTTCTGTCCCTCTTGGACAGCCCAGAAAGCTTCTGAGAGTATCTCACCAGCATGGCAGAGCCTGGCAAGCTACCTGTGGCATATTCAATATGCCAAAAGCAGTAACAATAAGTCTCACAATGGAGACATTACTGGTGCCCGCTCGAGTAAATCGATGAGCAATGGGATGACAGTGACAGTGTTGTTGAAAATAATTTGCAGCAGAACAGATTTGCAAAACAGAGAACCTAGGAGGCTGGAGAGATAGATAAGCCATTTGCCTTGTATGTCACTGATGCAGGTTCGATCCTTGGCATCCCATTTGGTGCCCTGAATAACAACAAGACTGATTCCTAAGTGCAGATCCAAGAGTAACGCCTGAACATTGCTGGGTGTGGTAAAAAAGAAGAAGACATGGGTCCTCTGAGCATGGGTCCTGGAGAACACTGCTATAACACATGTGGCCCTGGAAATACTCCCAGCTGGGATGTCTGTCCAGTGCCTGGAGTGTACTCCAGCATAGACCTCAAGAGCTTGCTCCATACTCAATCACCACTTACGTTTTACAGTACTTGATACCAAAGATGTAAAGCAAAAAATATTATATATATATATACACACATATATATATATGTCACTGTCACTGTCATCCTGTTGCTCATTAATTTGCTTGAGCAGGCACCAGTAATGTCTCCATTGTGAGACTTGTTACTGTTTCTGGCATATTGAATACACCACAGGTAGCTTGCCTATATTTATATGGACTAAAGTGATAGCACAGCCGGTAGGGCGTTTGCTTTGCACGTTATTGACCTGGGTTTGATTCCTCTGTTCTTCTCGGAGAGCCCTGCAAGCTACCGAGAGTATCCCACCCACATGGCAGAGCCTGACAAGCTACCTGTGGTATATTTGATATGCCAAAAACAGTTAACAACAGCGAGGGGGATGGAGCAATAGCACAGTGGGTATGGAGTTTGCCTTGCACACAGCCAACCCAGGTTTGATTCCCAGCATCTCATATGGTCCCCCAAGCATTGCCAGAAGTGATTCCTGAGTGCAAAGCCAGGAGTAACCCCTGAGCATTGCCAGGTGTGACCCAAAAAGAAAAAAAGAAAAGCAGTAACAACAAGTCTCACAGTGGAGAATTTACTGTTGCCTGCTGAAGGAAATCGATGAACAATGGGACAACAGTGCTACAGTGCTACACATAAAGGCTGGAGAGATAGCCCAGCAGGTAGAGCTTTTGCCTTACACGTGGCCAACTCAGGTTTGATTCCTCTGCCCCCTCAGAGAGCCTGGCAAGCTACCAAGAGTATCTTGCCAGCACAGCAGAGCCTGGCAAGCTTCCCATGGCATATTCAATATGCCAAAAACAGTAACAACAAGTTTCACAATGGAGACATTATTGGTGCCCACTCGAGCAAATCGATGAGCAATGGGATGACAGTGATACAGTGATACAGTGATATATTTGATATGAGGATCTCCTGTTCCTGAAGCGAGCAGATATCATTGGGCTACACTAGCACATGACAGGGACAAATGGAGACGTTACTGGCGCCTGCTCGTGCAAATCGAAGATCAATGGGATGACAAGTGATACAAGTGATGTATATATATCTTTCTGGGTCACACCCTGCAATGCTCAGGGATTGCTCATGGCTCTGCACTAAGAAATTACTCCTGACGGTGCTCAGGGGCCCATATGGGATGCCGGGGACAAAACCCAGTTTGGTCATGTGCAAGGCAAATGCCCTACCCACTGTACTATCACTCCAGCACCAAAACTATTTTATATAAAATACAATATAAAACTTTGTGCCTCGAGGTATCTCCCGGCACAGGGGTCTTCCCGGGTACGTGAGACTGAGAAGACCCAGGCAAAGCCAATTTCTATGCTGGAGCTGCAAGCGACGAGAATCCGGACACAGAAGGCCTGAGGGAAACGCCCTCCTCCTCCTATCCAATCTAGGTATCACCCAGCGCAGGGGTCCTCCCCAGGCTGCGGCCACATTATTCCCCTCCTCAATACCCTATAAGAACCACAAATTAGCCTCTTAGGTCGAACCTTCACTAGGGCAGCTTAATCAACAGAAACACATGAAACCATTAAGCCATTTCCCCCACCTCAGTTACTATTACACCAAAAACACAATAGTAACAGTGAGCCTGAAGGTCTAAACTGCACAGGTCACAATTATAAAGCAACACAGAAGCCCACCGAGCTTACTTAATGAAGACACTAGCCCAGATGACCCCAACAGTAATGAAGTGCTACACAACCTCTCTGACAAGGAATTTAGAAGGGAATTACTTAGGATGCACAGGGAGCTAAAAGAAGCAGTGGAACACACCGCCACTAAAGTATAAGATGATTTGAAAGTAGAAATGGGGAAAATGCAAACAAAATTACAAAAGTAAATGACAGATCTGAAAAACCTGGTAGGTGAATTGAAAAGCTCTGTGGAAGGCCTCAGCAGCAGAGTAACAACTGCTGAGGACAGAATCAGTGAGCTCGAAGATCAAGTGCAGAGACTCTCCAGAAGAGCATAAAATGGAAAAGAGACTCACAATCCATGAACAGATGTTCAAGAGAAGATTGGGATGAAGCCAAGAGGAATAACATAAGAATTACTGGAGTCCCAGAGGACAGGAAGAAAATCCCGACAAAGAAGAAACTGTCAAAGACATCTCTGCTATGACATTCCCAGAGCTGAAAAACACATGTGACCACATTCAGGAGGCCTGAAGGGTACCAGCTAGAAGAAATCCAAATAAAAATACCCCAAGATACATCCTGATCAAAATGACAAAAAACTTAGACAGAGACAAAATCCTGATAGCAGCAAGATCAAAGAAAGGAATTGCCTATAAAGGATCATCCTTGAGATTCACAGCCAACTTACTTCATGAAACCCTCACAGCTTGTGTGGTGGGATATAGTAAAAAAAAAAAACTCAACGAAATAAATGCCTCACCAAAAATACTTTACCCAGCTAAACTCTCATTCATAACAGAGGGGACAACGCACAGATTCACAAACAACAGCTCAGGAACTTCATAGACTCAAAACCATGGTTACAAGAACAACTACACGGGCTACTTTAAGACAAGACAAGCCCTTCAAAGACAACAAACTTTGGCAGAAAGATGAGACAAAACCCCATAACAAAAATCTCTCTCACTGTCAATGGGCTAAACGCACCAATTAAAAGACAGAGTGGCAGGATGGATCAGAAAACTGAACACAACATTCTGCTGCCTGCAAGAAACACATCTCAACAGTTAGAGCAAACACAGACTCAGAGTCAAAGTCTGGGAAACAATCCTACAGGCAAACAACTCCCATTAAAAAGCCGGGGTGGCCATTCTAGTATCAGACCACATTGATTTCAGACTGAAGAAGATCACAAGAGACAGTGAAGGCCATTTGTTATTGATCAAGGGATCTGTACAACAGGAAGAACTTACACTCCAAAATGTATATGCAGCTAATGAGGGACCAGCAAAGTACTTAAAACAACTACTCATAAACTTGCATAAAGACATCAATAGCAACACAATACTAGTAGGAGATTTCAACAGTGCCTAGTCACCTCTCAATAGATGAATTAGACTCAAGCTTAGCAAGGACATACTTTATCTGAGGGAAGAAATGGAAGAAAGGGACTTAGTAGATATATACAGGACACTTCATCCTCAAAAAGCTGAATATACATTCTTCTCAAGTGTGCATGGGAAATTTCCCAAGATAGGTCATATGTTGGGCAACAAAATATACCTCCATAAAATTAAGAATATAGAGATTGTATCAATGATCTTCTCAGACCATGATGCACTGAAAATAGAAGTAAATCACATGCAAAAACAGAAAATCAAATCAAACATCTGGAAATTAAACAGTTCACTCTTGAACAACAATTGGTTTGGAAATGAAGTTGAAAGTTTCCTGAAAATGAGCGAAAATGAGGACACAGTTATCAAAATTTATGGGACACTGCAAAAGGTGTGTTTAGAGGAAAGTTTATAGCTCTACAAGCATTCCTCAAGAAGGAGGAGCAAGCCCACATAAGTAACCTAACCTCACAGCTTAAGAGCTTAGAAAACAACCAAAAACAGGAGCCCAATCTGAAAAGAAGGAAGGAAATAATAAAACTCAGAGCAGAAATTAACGAAATGGAAACCCAAAAACAATTTGAAAGATCAATGAAACCAAGAGCTGGTTCTTTGAAAGAATAAACAAGATATATAAACCTCTAGCAAGACTCACAAAAAAAGGAAGAGAAAAAACCCTAATAATCTGAATCTGAAATGAGAAGGGGGGCATCACAAGAGAAACTACAGAAATTCAAATGATCCTCAGGGATTACTTTAAAAAGCTCTATGCCACAAAACATGAAAACCTCGAGGAAATGGATAAATTTCTAGATTCCTATAGCCTCCCAAGGCTAAACCAAGAAGACCTGGAACACAAAGATCCTCAACAAAATATTAGTAAATAGAATCCAATGACTCATCAAAAATATCATATACCATCAACAAGTAGGATTCATCCCAGGGATACACCTGAACAGACCCATCACATCAAGGTAATTAAAACAGTCATAAAAAGTTTCCCCATGCACAAAAGTCCTGGCCCAGCTGGATTCACAAGTGAATTCTTCCAAATCTTTAAAGAGGACTTACTCCCAATCCTCTTTAAGCTTTTCCAGGAAATTTAAGTATTAAAAACACTTTCAAACAGTTTCTATGAAGCAAATATCACCCTGACACCAAAAGCAGACAGAGATACCACAAAGAAAGAGAATTACAGGCCAATATCCATGATGAACACAGACGCAAAGATCCTCAACAAAATATTAGCAAATAGAATCCAATGACTCATCAAAAATATCATATACCATGACCAAGTAGGATTCATCCCAGGGATACAAGGGTGGTTTAACATTTGCCAGTCATAGTAAAAAAAATAATGGGGCTGGAGCAATAGCACAGCTGGTAAGGCGTTTGTCTTGCATGCGGCCCGATCCGGGTTCGATTCCCAGCATCCCATATGGTCCCCTGAGTACCGCCAGGAGTGAGTCCTGAGTGCAGAGCCAGGAGTAACCCCTGTGCATCGCCGGTGTGACCCAAAAACCAAAAAAAAAAAAAACATTTGCAAGTCAATCAACATAATTTATCATATAAACAGGTGAAATAATAAAAACCATATGATCATATCAATAGACAAAAAGAACGCATTTCAAGACAAGACCCACCACCCATTTATGATAAAAGCTCTCAGTAAAATGGGCATCAAGGAACTTTCCTCAATATAGTCAAAGCCATCTGCCACAAGTCCACAGCAAGCATCATTCTCAATGGAGAAAAACTAAAAGCTAAAACTAAAACTAAGATCCAGCACAAGACAAGGCTGCCAGCTTTCACCAGTCCTATTCAATATAGTACTGGAAGTCCTGGCCATAGCAATTAGGCAAGAAAAACATATCAAGGGCATACAAACAGGAAAGAGGTCAAGCTATCACTATTTGCAGACAATATGATACTATACTTAGAAAACCCAAAAGACTCTACTAGAAAAGCTCCTAGAAACAATAGCTCTGTACAGTAAAGTGGCAGGCTACAAAATCAACACCCAAAAGTCTATGGCCTTATTATATACAAGTAATAAAAGAGAAGAAAGATACATTAAAAAATCTCGTTCACAATAGTAACTCAGAAAATCAAGTACCTCAGAATCAGCTTAACCAAAGAAGTGAAGGACCTATACAAGGAAAATTTCAAAACACTACTTCAAGAAATAAAGGAGGACACTAGAGAGTATGTAGACACATCCCCTGCTCATGGATATGTAAAATTAACATTATCAAAATGACAATACTGCCCAAAGCACTATACAGATTTAATGTGGTCCCTATCAGAATACCCATGACAATTTTCAAAGAAATAGACAAAACACTCCTGAAATTCATATGGAACAATAAACCCCCACGAATAGCTAAAGCAATTCTTGTGAAAAGAAGATGGGGGGCATCACCTTCCCCAACTTCAAGCTGTACTACAAAGCAATAGTAATTAAAGCAGCATGATATTGGGCTAAAAACAGACCCAAAGACCAATGGAACGGAGTTGAATATTTTGTCACAGACTTCCAAATATATGATCACTTAATCTTTGACAAAGGAGTAAGAAATGTAAAGTGGAACAAGGAAAGCCTCTTCAATAAGTGGTGCTGGGAAAACTGGATAGCTACCTGAAAAAAAAAATGAACTCTGACCTCTGTCTTAACACCAGGCACAAAAGTCAAATCAAAGTGGATTAAAGACCTCAATATAAGACATGAATCCATAAGGTACATAGAGGAAATTGTAGGCAGAACCCTCCATGACATTGAAGCTAAAAGCATTTTTAAGGACGAAACAGCACTGACCCTGCAAGTGGGAAAAACACAAACAAATGGGACTACATCAAACTAAGAAGCTTCTGCACTTCAAAATAAATAGTGACCAAAATACAGAAAGAGCCCACAGAATGGGAAAGAATATTTACCCAATACCCATCTGATAAGGGATTAATATCCAGGATATACAAGACACTAGTAGAACTGTACAAGAGAAAAACCTCCAACCCCATCAAAAAATGGGAAGAAAAAGAACAGAAGCTTCCTCAAAAAAGAAATACAAATGGCCAAAAGGCACATGAAAAGTGCTCCACATTGCCAGTCATCAGGGAGATGCAAATCAAAACAACAATGAGATATCATCTCACACCACAGAAACTGGCCCACATTCAAAAGAACAACAGCAACCAGTGCTGTCATGGATGTGGGGGAAAAGGGAACGCTTTTTCAGTGTTGGTGGGAATACCAACTGATCCAGCCTTTTTGAAAACAATATGGACAGTTTGCCTTGCATGCAAAAGAACAAAAGCAACCAGTGCTGGCATGGATGTGGGGAAAAAGGGAGCGCTCTTTCAGTGGTCGTTGGAATACCAACTGATCCAGCCTTTTTGAAAACAATATGGACAGTTTGCCTTGCATGCAAAAGAACAAAAGCAACCAGTGCTGGCATGGATGTGGGGAAAAAGGGAACGCTCTTTCAGTGTTGGTGGGAATACCAACTGATCCAGCCTTTTTTGAAAACAATATGGACAGTCCTTCAAAAATTAGAAACTGAGCTTCCATATGATCCGCAATACCACTTCTGGGATATATCCCGAGGGTGCAAAAAAACACAGTAGAAATGACACCTGTACCTATATGTTCATTGCAACACTGTTCACAATAGCCAAAATCTGGAAACAACCCATGTGTCCAAGAACAGACTACTGGTTAATGAAACTTTGGTACATCTACACAATGGAATACTGCATAGCTGTTAGGAGACATAAAGTCATGAAACTTGCTTATAAGTGGATAGACATGGAGAGTATCATGCTAGGTGAAATGAGTCAGAAAGAGAGGGACAGACATAGAAAGACTGCACTCATTTATGGAGTATAAAATAACTTCACATGAGACTGACACCCAAGGTCAATAGATATAAGGATCAGGAAGATTGATCCATAGCTGGAAGTCTGCCTCATGAGCAAAGGGGAGAGGCAGCTGGAATAGAGAAGGGATCGCTAAGAAAATGATGGCTGGAGGAATTGGTCGGGATGGGAGATGTGTGCTGAAAGTAGATAAAGGATCAAACATAATGACCTCTCAGTATCTTTATTGCAAACCATAATGCCCAAAAGCAGAGAGAGAGAGTTTGGGGAATATTGTCTGCCATAGAGGCAGGGGAGGGTGGGAAAGGGGGGTATACTGGGAAGATTGTTTTTGGGGAATGTGCACTGGTGGAAGGATGAGTGTTTGATTATTGTGTGATTGCAATACAAGCATGAAAGCTTGTAACTATATTCTTGTAACTATATTCTCTTGGTGATTCAATAAGATTAAAAAAATGTACCTTGACTCAAGAAATCTTATTGGAGAGACTGAACATATTTAAGTGGCACATAATAAATCCTTAATTATCATTATCATGATTTAATAATACTAACACTAGATCTGTCTGGAAAAGAAGATTTAGGACTAAAGAGAAAAGGCATTCTGGTCTGACTAGCCAGAAAAGCTGTTCCAAACTAATATTCCCATTTCTCTTCTGAAATTTCTGAGAAATCCCAAAAGAGTGTGTGTCATTATAAAGCTTGGAAAAGCTGCTTGGTTAATTCAAATATTAGCCCTTAGGATGAGAATCACTCACCAGAGTGACAGAATATTGAATCATAAGATATTCTTTTGGGACATGTGTTGCTATTTCCAAATTGAAAATTAGTATAAAATTACACCTAGGAGGTGCTAAATGCAGAAAAGCTGAAAAAAGACTAGGCAAAGAAAATGGGTTGAGTAGAGTTATCAATTGGATTAAAAATGTAACTATATATGTACATGCCATCTAGGTGTGTATTGTATGAGTTAAGGTAGACATGTGTGTAGATAGATAGATAGATAGATAGATAGATAGATAGATAGATAGATAGATAGATAGATAGAACTCATGGGCAGCCACATATCACCTTTCACTACCTTTTACATGCACAGACTTTTCTGATAAGACATCAGTGTTTCAGATTAGAACCTTAACTTTATGATATTCTTATTAAACCCAGACGCTCCTATCTCAGACCTAGAGAAAGATCTTGTACAGGGTAAAGGATCTTTCTTTCCTTGAATCCAGCCAACCCAAATTGAACCTGGCACCATGGATGGTCCCAGGAGCTCACACAGGAGTGAACTCTGAGCAGATTCAGGACTCTTGGTTTGATCTCAAAACAAAACAAAAAATAACTCACCTTGCAAGTCTGTGTTTCAATATATGAATTTTGAAAGGACATCATTCAGTTTATAACAATATGTATTACTCTACACATATATGTATATGTAAGATTAAATTTTAAAAAATCCTACCATCTATCTACTAACTACTAAAATTCTAGCTGCAGGTAACCCATCAGGGGAATAAATGTTTCATATAGCTAGATCGAAGCAAAGTGTTGCAAATTTTCTGATAGGCAACAAGCCTGTGACTTTTGGGAGGAAATTAATTCTACTTTGCGAGCGTTTAATTAACACAGACTACACCCCAAAGAAGTATGACTAATGAGAGAACACTGTTCCAGCATAGGTATCCCCAGAAATTATCTTCTTTCATAATAGTTCTGTCCAGTCTCTGAAATATATGTTCCAGAATAGGCTTACAAAGCTTGTTCCATTTTTGAAAAGAAAATTCATAACGAAGAACAGCTAAGTTATAAAATATAGAGATGAGAAGCCCCTCTGGAGAGAGTCAGGCCAAACCAAAGTCATATCTGCTGCAGAGACCTTAGCCACTCTGGACCGGTGTTCCACGTCTAATACGCAGACGTGTTTTTGGTAGAAGTCAGTGGAGCTGTCCTGAGGTCCTGCCAGCAGGAAACTGTCATTTTCATGAACTCCACTCTGTTCACTAACCCCTTTTTCCCAATCACTCTGCAGTATGATGAGGTAGTTCATCACCTTTTTCTCAATTTGGGTCTTAGGTCTCACTTAATTAGCTTACATTTTACTAGATTTATTGAACTTGCAAGTTTTAAGCTCCAACTCTGAATGGATCAAAATCCTTTTGCATTATACATACTATTCTCCTTTATTTTTTACAATGGAATCTCACAAATTGAATATCTGCATACTTGAAGGCCGAATTTCAATGCCTTCCTCTTTTGTCTGTGAAAAATGGTGATTCTAAAATGTGTTCACAGTAAATCCTTTGAAAAGCAATTTAGAAAAATTTTGATTGGAGTAAAATTGCTGTTCAGAGATTCAAACTCAAGGACACACACATACTAGGCACATGCTTACCACTGGCGCTAGCTCCTTTAGACACGGTTATTTCTTTAAAACCCATATGATAATTTCTCATTATGCTTTTAGTTCTCTGCTATGAGGTCATTCTTTTTGTTTGTTTTGTATTTTTGGCCATACCCAGGAGTGCTCAGGGCTTACTCTCAGCTCTGAGTTCAGGGATCACTCCTGGTAGTGACAGGGGACCATATGTGGTGCTGATATTCAAGCCAGGGCCAGCAGCAAGCAAGAGGAACCCCTACACTCTCTCTCCCCTGCCCCCACGAAGGTCATTTTTCATCCTCTCTCCATACCCTCCCCCTATTTTTCTAACACACAGAAATCAGTCCTGACCCTCTCCTGTAATATCTAGAATTCTCCTGTTTCCAGTCTTGAAAAAAATGTGCTTTTCTTTTCCTCTTTAAATTGTCACAATCAAATTACAAATAAGTTATATGAATAAAACTTCAAAATATTTTTGTGTCAAATTCTCATTCATCTCCTGTATTACTTCTCTCATTTCTTCTGTCATTTTCTTAATTTTTTGGTTTGTTTGGGGGCCACACCTGGCAGTGCTCAGGGTTTATTCCTGGCTCTGTGCTCAAGACTCACACCGATGGAGTTCAAGAGACTCTATGTGATGCCAGGGATCAAACCTGGATTAGCCACAAGCAAAGCAAGAGTCCTCTCCACACTACTATCTCTATGGCCTCTATTTTTTTGTATTTCTTTTGCATAGCTCCTCATAGAATTCCTTGTATCTGGCCTATCTCCTCAATATTTCCTATGGATGCCGCAGAGTATTCTTGCTACAGGACAATTACTCTTTGCATGTGATTGTACATATTTCCTGGACCATTTTGCCTAAAAAAAGATTAACTCCTCACTGTGGCATTCATATCTTATTGACCAGCTACATTTATAACCTAATTTCCTTATTTTGTAATTTTTTCAAGCATTCTACTATCAAACCACTTGTCACTATTTTAGACATGTCTCTCGGAGAGCCCAGGAAGCTACCCAGAGTATCCTACCAGCATGGAAGAGCCTGGCTAGCTCCCCATGATATATTCAATATGCCAAATACAGTAACAAATAGCTGGTCTCATTCCCCTGAACCTGAAAAGGGCCTCCATTTGTTGGGAAAAAAATGAGCAAAGAGAGACTGCTAAAATCTCAGGGCTGGGAAGAATGGAGACATTACTGGTGCCTGCTAGAGTAAATCGTTGAACAACGGGATGACAGTGATACAGTGAAGCAGATCATCTTCACTACCAAATACATTTTATATGCTTCTATATTTTTGAGACAATGATAGTGAACTTTCATTAAATAGCCAGGTTCTGTCC